>NW_027136177.1:0-98854 GCF_039906515.1 Pseudorca crassidens | reverse complement strand
GCTGACGTTCTCCTCGAGCAGAGTGCCTTCAGGTACGAGGCCCGCGAAGTAGGCAAAGCAGAGTGTTTTCTCACGGCAGCTCTCACAAGGGCGACGACAAAGAGTTCCTGGGAGCTTCGGACTCACCAGAAATCTGGTTCTGAGGCCGTGTGAGGGCTCTGGAAATGGAGCTCTCCTCAAGGAACGTGCAGGGTGTTGCCCATCACTCGGCACGCACACAGGGCCTCCGAGGGGCAGAGCAATGGGCCTGGATGTTGCTCAGCCGGACCACGGCGTGGGGGGTGTCTGGAGGTCCTCAGTGACCTTGGAGGGAAATGGATGCACACCCGAGGGGCCTAGGAGTCCTCAAATGGGTAATTCCGTTAAAATAAACCCGAACGGTGACTAAGAACTCATGGAAACTGCTGCATGCCGCCCTTCCTGCCCGGCTACGCAGGGCCTAAACTGGAGGCAAATTCTCACGTTGAGTTTCCCTTTCGTTCTGGAGCTTGTCAGGCTAACCACCACCGCGGCCATGGAAGCACCGGGTTGAGACGGAGCAAACTCATTTTCTTCCCAGAAGCATTTCTACCGGGTTTCCAGGCCTGTCAACAGCAGGGGACATCAGGCAGCTTCAAGGCAGCATGAAGGCAGCCTTCCAAGTGGGAAAGCAAGGATAGTTCCAGCAGGCTCCCTTTTCCACGCGCACACTCAGCTTACCTCCCTGTGGTTTCTAACCAGTCCAAAGAGACACATGTTACCCTGCGTTTGCTTCCCTGAACCAACTCCCCGAAGTAGGGTGTTCTGGGTCAAGTGAACTGCCTCAACCAAGGAATGCCCTGCCTAGTTACGCCTCTGGGGCCTGTGGCTATTCCAACGCCTGCAGTGCCACAGGAAGCACGGGGCTGAAATCGCAGTAAGAACGCAAGCCGACTTTCTCTTGGAGGCAGGGTGACTTCCGGCAGGGCGGTCCTAGATGGAATGCGAGGCCGAGGGTTCTCTCAGGGCAGCTCAGACTAGGGCAAGGCGTAAGACCTCAAAGGCATGTGAGACGTGCCAGAAGTCTGTTGGTGAAAGTGTGGGTTTGGTGGGGAAACGAATCTGCTCCAGGAGAGAGTGCAGGGCGTCTCCCTACACTCGGCGTATGGAGAGCGGCTCCAAAGGGCTCCGGGCCTGGATGTTGCTCAGCAGACCCAGGGGTGCCCGGGAGTACTCCGTGTTCCAGCCTGGAACAGGGTGCCCCCGCGAGCCTCCCAGGTGTCCAGGAAAATCTACTGCCGTTCAAGACACGCAGAGCAGAGGCTACGGCCTCACGGAAACTGCTGCGCGGCTCTGCTTCTGCACCTCACGTCAGGGCCTTCCCTCCAGGCCTGTGCTCAATGTGGCTGTCCCGTTAGCGACGCAGCATTGCGAGATGCTGACGTTCTCCTCGAGCAGAGTGCCTTCAGGTACGAGGCCCGCGAAGTAGGCAAAGCAGAGTGTTTTCTCACGGCAGCTCTCACAAGGGCGACGACAAAGAGTTCCTGGGAGCTTCGGACTCACCAGAAATCTGGTTCTGAGGCCGTGTGAGGGCTCTGGAAATGGAGCTCTCCTCAAGGAACGTGCAGGGTGTTGCCCATCACTCGGCACGCACACAGGGCCTCCGAGGGGCAGAGCAATGGGCCTGGATGTTGCTCAGCCGGACCACGGCGTGGGGGGTGTCTGGAGGTCCTCAGTGACCTTGGAGGGAAATGGATGCACACCCGAGGGGCCTAGGAGTCCTCAAATGGGTAATTCCGTTAAAATAAACCCGAACGGTGACTAAGAACTCATGGAAACTGCTGCATGCCGCCCTTCCTGCCCGGCTACGCAGGGCCTAAACTGGAGGCAAATTCTCACGTTGAGTTTCCCTTTCGTTCTGGAGCTTGTCAGGCTAACCACCACCGCGGCCATGGAAGCACCGGGTTGAGACGGAGCAAACTCATTTTCTTCCCAGAAGCATTTCTACCGGGTTTCCAGGCCTGTCAACAGCAGGGGACATCAGGCAGCTTCAAGGCAGCATGAAGGCAGCCTTCCAAGTGGGAAAGCAAGGATAGTTCCAGCAGGCTCCCTTTTCCACGCGCACACTCAGCTTACCTCCCTGTGGTTTCTAACCAGTCCAAAGAGACACATGTTACCCTGCGTTTGCTTCCCTGAACCAACTCCCCGAAGTAGGGTGTTCTGGGTCAAGTGAACTGCCTCAACCAAGGAATGCCCTGCCTAGTTACGCCTCTGGGGCCTGTGGCTATTCCAACGCCTGCAGTGCCACAGGAAGCACGGGGCTGAAATCGCAGTAAGAACGCAAGCCGACTTTCTCTTGGAGGCAGGGTGACTTCCGGCAGGGCGGTCCTAGATGGAATGCGAGGCCGAGGGTTCTCTCAGGGCAGCTCAGACTAGGGCAAGGCGTAAGACCTCAAAGGCATGTGAGACGTGCCAGAAGTCTGTTGGTGAAAGTGTGGGTTTGGTGGGGAAACGAATCTGCTCCAGGAGAGAGTGCAGGGCGTCTCCCTACACTCGGCGTATGGAGAGCGGCTCCAAAGGGCTCCGGGCCTGGATGTTGCTCAGCAGACCCAGGGGTGCCCGGGAGTACTCCGTGTTCCAGCCTGGAACAGGGTGCCCCCGCGAGCCTCCCAGGTGTCCAGGAAAATCTACTGCCGTTCAACACAGGCAGAGCAGAGGCTACGACCTCAGGGAAACTGCTGCGCGGCTCCGCTTCTGCACCTCACGTCAGGGCCTTCCCTCCAGGTCTGTGCTCAATCTGGCTGTCCCGTTAGCGACGCAGCATTGCGAGATGCTGACGTTCTCCTCGAGCAGAGTGCCTTCAGGTACGAGGCCCGCGAAGTAGGCAGAGTGTCTTCTCACGGCAGCTCTCACAAGGGCGACGACAAAGATTTCCTGGGAGCTTCGGATTCACCAGAAATCTGGTTCTGAGGCCGTGTGAGGCTCTGGAAATGGAGCTCTCCTCAAGGAACGTGCAGGGTGTTGCCCATCACTCGGCACGCACACAGGGCCTCCGAGGGGCAGAGCAATGGGCCTGGATGTTGCTCAGCCGGACCACGGCGTGGGGGGTGTCTGGAGGTCCTCAGTGACCTTGGAGGGAAATGGATGCACACCCGAGGGGCCTAGGAGTCCTCAAATGGGTAATTCCGTTAAAATAAACCCGAACGGTGACTAAGAACTCATGGAAACTGCTGCATGCCGCCCTTCCTGCCCGGCTACGCAGGGCCTAAACTGGAGGCAAATTCTCACGTTGAGTTTCCCTTTCGTTCTGGAGCTTGTCAGGCTAACCACCACCGCGGCCATGGAAGCACCGGGTTGAGACGGAGCAAACTCATGTTCTTCCCAGAAGCATTTCTACCGGGTTTCCAGGCCTGTCAACAGCAGGGGACATCAGGCAGCTTCAAGGCAGCATGAAGGCAGCCTTCCAAGTGGGAAAGCAAGGATAGTTCCAGCAGGCTCCCTTTTCCACGCGCACACTCAGCTTACCTCCCTGTGGTTTCTAACCAGTCCAAAGAGACACATGTTACCCTGCGTTTGCTTCCCTGAACCAACTCCCCGAAGTAGGGTGTTCTGGGTCAAGTGAACTGCCTCAACCAAGGAATGCCCTGCCTAGTTACGCCTCTGGGGCCTGTGGCTATTCCAACGCCTGCAGTGCCACAGGAAGCACGGGGCTGAAATCGCAGTAAGAACGCAAGCCGACTTTCTCTTGGAGGCAGGGTGACTTCCGGCAGGGCGGTCCTAGATGGAATGCGAGGCCGAGGGTTCTCTCAGGGCAGCTCAGACTAGGGCAAGGCGTAAGACCTCAAAGGCATGTGAGACGTGCCAGAAGTCTGTTGGTGAAAGTGTGGGTTTGGTGGGGAAACGAATCTGCTCCAGGAGAGAGTGCAGGGCGTCTCCCTACACTCGGCGTATGGAGAGCGGCTCCAAAGGGCTCCGGGCCTGGATGTTGCTCAGCAGACCCAGGGGTGCCCGGGAGTACTCCGTGTTCCAGCCTGGAACAGGGTGCCCCCGCGAGCCTCCCAGGTGTCCAGGAAAATCTACTGCCGTTCAAGACACGCAGAGCAGAGGCTACGGCCTCACGGAAACTGCTGCGCGGCTCTGCTTCTGCACCTCACGTCAGGGCCTTCCCTCCAGGCCTGTGCTCAATGTGGCTGTCCCGTTAGCGACGCAGCATTGCGAGATGCTGACGTTCTCCTCGAGCAGAGTGCCTTCAGGTACGAGGCCCGCGAAGTAGGCAAAGCAGAGTGTTTTCTCACGGCAGCTCTCACAAGGGCGACGACAAAGAGTTCCTGGGAGCTTCGGACTCACCAGAAATCTGGTTCTGAGGCCGTGTGAGGGCTCTGGAAATGGAGCTCTCCTCAAGGAACGTGCAGGGTGTTGCCCATCACTCGGCACGCACACAGGGCCTCCGAGGGGCAGAGCAATGGGCCTGGATGTTGCTCAGCCGGACCACGGCGTGGGGGGTGTCTGGAGGTCCTCAGTGACCTTGGAGGGAAATGGATGCACACCCGAGGGGCCTAGGAGTCCTCAAATGGGTAATTCCGTTAAAATAAACCCGAACGGTGACTAAGAACTCATGGAAACTGCTGCATGCCGCCCTTCCTGCCCGGCTACGCAGGGCCTAAACTGGAGGCAAATTCTCACGTTGAGTTTCCCTTTCGTTCTGGAGCTTGTCAGGCTAACCACCACCGCGGCCATGGAAGCACCGGGTTGAGACGGAGCAAACTCATTTTCTTCCCAGAAGCATTTCTACCGGGTTTCCAGGCCTGTCAACAGCAGGGGACATCAGGCAGCTTCAAGGCAGCATGAAGGCAGCCTTCCAAGTGGGAAAGCAAGGATAGTTCCAGCAGGCTCCCTTTTCCACGCGCACACTCAGCTTACCTCCCTGTGGTTTCTAACCAGTCCAAAGAGACACATGTTACCCTGCGTTTGCTTCCCTGAACCAACTCCCCGAAGTAGGGTGTTCTGGGTCAAGTGAACTGCCTCAACCAAGGAATGCCCTGCCTAGTTACGCCTCTGGGGCCTGTGGCTATTCCAACGCCTGCAGTGCCACAGGAAGCACGGGGCTGAAATCGCAGTAAGAACGCAAGCCGACTTTCTCTTGGAGGCAGGGTGACTTCCGGCAGGGCGGTCCTAGATGGAATGCGAGGCCGAGGGTTCTCTCAGGGCAGCTCAGACTAGGGCAAGGCGTAAGACCTCAAAGGCATGTGAGACGTGCCAGAAGTCTGTTGGTGAAAGTGTGGGTTTGGTGGGGAAACGAATCTGCTCCAGGAGAGAGTGCAGGGCGTCTCCCTACACTCGGCGTATGGAGAGCGGCTCCAAAGGGCTCCGGGCCTGGATGTTGCTCAGCAGACCCAGGGGTGCCCGGGAGTACTCCGTGTTCCAGCCTGGAACAGGGTGCCCCCGCGAGCCTCCCAGGTGTCCAGGAAAATCTACTGCCGTTCAAGACACGCAGAGCAGAGGCTACGGCCTCACGGAAACTGCTGCGCGGCTCCGCTTCTGCACCTCACGTCAGGGCCTTCCCTCCAGGCCTGTGCTCAATGTGGCTGTCCCGTTAGCGACGCAGCATTGCGAGATGCTGACGTTCTCCTCGAGCAGAGTGCCTTCAGGTACGAGGCCCGCGAAGTAGGCAAAGCAGAGTGTTTTCTCACGGCAGCTCTCACAAGGGCGACGACAAAGAGTTCCTGGGAGCTTCGGACTCACCAGAAATCTGGTTCTGAGGCCGTGTGAGGGCTCTGGAAATGGAGCTCTCCTCAAGGAACGTGCAGGGTGTTGCCCATCACTCGGCACGCACACAGGGCCTCCGAGGGGCAGAGCAATGGGCCTGGATGTTGCTCAGCCGGACCACGGCGTGGGGGGTGTCTGGAGGTCCTCAGTGACCTTGGAGGGAAATGGATGCACACCCGAGGGGCCTAGGAGTCCTCAAATGGGTAATTCCGTTAAAATAAACCCGAACGGTGACTAAGAACTCATGGAAACTGCTGCATGCCGCCCTTCCTGCCCGGCTACGCAGGGCCTAAACTGGAGGCAAATTCTCACGTTGAGTTTCCCTTTCGTTCTGGAGCTTGTCAGGCTAACCACCACCGCGGCCATGGAAGCACCGGGTTGAGACGGAGCAAACTCATTTTCTTCCCAGAAGCATTTCTACCGGGTTTCCAGGCCTGTCAACAGCAGGGGACATCAGGCAGCTTCAAGGCAGCATGAAGGCAGCCTTCCAAGTGGGAAAGCAAGGATAGTTCCAGCAGGCTCCCGTTTCCACGCGCACACTCAGCTTACCTCCCTGTGGTTTCTAACCAGTCCAAAGAGACACATGTTACCCTGCGTTTGCTTCCCTGAACCAACTCCCCGAAGTAGGGTGTTCTGGGTCAAGTGAACTGCCTCAACCAAGGAATGCCCTGCCTAGTTACGCCTCTGGGGCCTGTGGCTATTCCAACGCCTGCAGTGCCACAGGAAGCACGGGGCTGAAATCGCAGTAAGAACGCAAGCCGACTTTCTCTTGGAGGCAGGGTGACTTCCGGCAGGGCGGTCCTAGATGGAATGCGAGGCCGAGGGTTCTCTCAGGGCAGCTCAGACTAGGGCAAGGCGTAAGACCTCAAAGGCATGTGAGACGTGCCAGAAGTCTGTTGGTGAAAGTGTGGGTTTGGTGGGGAAACGAATCTGCTCCAGGAGAGAGTGCAGGGCGTCTCCCTACACTCGGCGTATGGAGAGCGGCTCCAAAGGGCTCCGGGCCTGGATGTTGCTCAGCAGACCCAGGGGTGCCCGGGAGTACTCCGTGTTCCAGCCTGGAACAGGGTGCCCCCGCGAGCCTCCCAGGTGTCCAGGAAAATCTACTGCCGTTCAAGACACGCAGAGCAGAGGCTACGGCCTCACGGAAACTGCTGCGCGGCTCTGCTTCTGCACCTCACGTCAGGGCCTTCCCTCCAGGCCTGTGCTCAATGTGGCTGTCCCGTTAGCGACGCAGCATTGCGAGATGCTGACGTTCTCCTCGAGCAGAGTGCCTTCAGGTACGAGGCCCGCGAAGTAGGCAAAGCAGAGTGTTTTCTCACGGCAGCTCTCACAAGGGCGACGACAAAGAGTTCCTGGGAGCTTCGGACTCACCAGAAATCTGGTTCTGAGGCCGTGTGAGGGCTCTGGAAATGGAGCTCTCCTCAAGGAACGTGCAGGGTGTTGCCCATCACTCGGCACGCACACAGGGCCTCCGAGGGGCAGAGCAATGGGCCTGGATGTTGCTCAGCCGGACCACGGCGTGGGGGGTGTCTGGAGGTCCTCAGTGACCTTGGAGGGAAATGGATGCACACCCGAGGGGCCTAGGAGTCCTCAAATGGGTAATTCCGTTAAAATAAACCCGAACGGTGACTAAGAACTCATGGAAACTGCTGCATGCCGCCCTTCCTGCCCGGCTACGCAGGGCCTAAACTGGAGGCAAATTCTCACGTTGAGTTTCCCTTTCGTTCTGGAGCTTGTCAGGCTAACCACCACCGCGGCCATGGAAGCACCGGGTTGAGACGGAGCAAACTCATTTTCTTCCCAGAAGCATTTCTACCGGGTTTCCAGGCCTGTCAACAGCAGGGGACATCAGGCAGCTTCAAGGCAGCATGAAGGCAGCCTTCCAAGTGGGAAAGCAAGGATAGTTCCAGCAGGCTCCCTTTTCCACGCGCACACTCAGCTTACCTCCCTGTGGTTTCTAACCAGTCCAAAGAGACACATGTTACCCTGCGTTTGCTTCCCTGAACCAACTCCCCGAAGTAGGGTGTTCTGGGTCAAGTGAACTGCCTCAACCAAGGAATGCCCTGCCTAGTTACGCCTCTGGGGCCTGTGGCTATTCCAACGCCTGCAGTGCCACAGGAAGCACGGGGCTGAAATCGCAGTAAGAACGCAAGCCGACTTTCTCTTGGAGGCAGGGTGACTTCCGGCAGGGCGGTCCTAGATGGAATGCGAGGCCGAGGGTTCTCTCAGGGCAGCTCAGACTAGGGCAAGGCGTAAGACCTCAAAGGCATGTGAGACGTGCCAGAAGTCTGTTGGTGAAAGTGTGGGTTTGGTGGGGAAACGAATCTGCTCCAGGAGAGAGTGCAGGGCGTCTCCCTACACTCGGCGTATGGAGAGCGGCTCCAAAGGGCTCCGGGCCTGGATGTTGCTCAGCAGACCCAGGGGTGCCCGGGAGTACTCCGTGTTCCAGCCTGGAACAGGGTGCCCCCGCGAGCCTCCCAGGTGTCCAGGAAAATCTACTGCCGTTCAACACAGGCAGAGCAGAGGCTACGACCTCAGGGAAACTGCTGCGCGGCTCCGCTTCTGCACCTCACGTCAGGGCCTTCCCTCCAGGTCTGTGCTCAATCTGGCTGTCCCGTTAGCGACGCAGCATTGCGAGATGCTGACGTTCTCCTCGAGCAGAGTGCCTTCAGGTACGAGGCCCGCGAAGTAGGCAGAGTGTCTTCTCACGGCAGCTCTCACAAGGGCGACGACAAAGATTTCCTGGGAGCTTCGGATTCACCAGAAATCTGGTTCTGAGGCCGTGTGAGGCTCTGGAAATGGAGCTCTCCTCAAGGAACGTGCAGGGTGTTGCCCATCACTCGGCACGCACACAGGGCCTCCGAGGGGCAGAGCAATGGGCCTGGATGTTGCTCAGCCGGACCACGGCGTGGGGGGTGTCTGGAGGTCCTCAGTGACCTTGGAGGGAAATGGATGCACACCCGAGGGGCCTAGGAGTCCTCAAATGGGTAATTCCGTTAAAATAAACCCGAACGGTGACTAAGAACTCATGGAAACTGCTGCATGCCGCCCTTCCTGCCCGGCTACGCAGGGCCTAAACTGGAGGCAAATTCTCACGTTGAGTTTCCCTTTCGTTCTGGAGCTTGTCAGGCTAACCACCACCGCGGCCATGGAAGCACCGGGTTGAGACGGAGCAAACTCATGTTCTTCCCAGAAGTATTTCTACCGGGTTTCCAGGCCTGTCAACAGCAGGGGACATCAGGCAGCTTCAAGGCAGCATGAAGGCAGCCTTCCAAGTGGGAAAGCAAGGATAGTTCCAGCAGGCTCCCTTTTCCACGCGCACACTCAGCTTACCTCCCTGTGGTTTCTAACCAGTCCAAAGAGACACATGTTACCCTGCGTTTGCTTCCCTGAACCAACTCCCCGAAGTAGGGTGTTCTGGGTCAAGTGAACTGCCTCAACCAAGGAATGCCCTGCCTAGTTACGCCTCTGGGGCCTGTGGCTATTCCAACGCCTGCAGTGCCACAGGAAGCACGGGGCTGAAATCGCAGTAAGAACGCAAGCCGACTTTCT
The DNA here is from genome assembly GCF_039906515.1 of Pseudorca crassidens. Taxonomy (NCBI): domain Eukaryota; kingdom Metazoa; phylum Chordata; class Mammalia; order Artiodactyla; family Delphinidae; genus Pseudorca; species Pseudorca crassidens. Next base: position 89,578 of record NW_027136177.1, on the reverse strand, counting down.
CTTGGAGGCAGGGTGACTTCCGGCAGGGCGGTCCTAGATGGAATGCGAGGCCGAGGGTTCTCTCAGGGCAGCTCAGACTAGGGCAAGGCGTAAGACCTCAAAGGCATGTGAGACGTGCCAGAAGTCTGTTGGTGAAAGTGTGGGTTTGGTGGGGAAACGAATCTGCTCCAGGAGAGAGTGCAGGGCGTCTCCCTACACTCGGCGTATGGAGAGCGGCTCCAAAGGGCTCCGGGCCTGGATGTTGCTCAGCAGACCCAGGGGTGCCCGGGAGTACTCCGTGTTCCAGCCTGGAACAGGGTGCCCCCGCGAGCCTCCCAGGTGTCCAGGAAAATCTACTGCCGTTCAAGACACGCAGAGCAGAGGCTACGGCCTCACGGAAACTGCTGCGCGGCTCTGCTTCTGCACCTCACGTCAGGGCCTTCCCTCCAGGCCTGTGCTCAATGTGGCTGTCCCGTTAGCGACGCAGCATTGCGAGATGCTGACGTTCTCCTCGAGCAGAGTGCCTTCAGGTACGAGGCCCGCGAAGTAGGCAAAGCAGAGTGTTTTCTCACGGCAGCTCTCACAAGGGCGACGACAAAGAGTTCCTGGGAGCTTCGGACTCACCAGAAATCTGGTTCTGAGGCCGTGTGAGGGCTCTGGAAATGGAGCTCTCCTCAAGGAACGTGCAGGGTGTTGCCCATCACTCGGCACGCACACAGGGCCTCCGAGGGGCAGAGCAATGGGCCTGGATGTTGCTCAGCCGGACCACGGCGTGGGGGGTGTCTGGTGGTCCTCAGTGACCTTGGAGGGAAATGGATGCACACCCGAGGGGCCTAGGAGTCCTCAAATGGGTAATTCCGTTAAAATAAACCCGAACGGTGACTAAGAACTCATGGAAACTGCTGCATGCCGCCCTTCCTGCCCGGCTACGCAGGGCCTAAACTGGAGGCAAATTCTCACGTTGAGTTTCCCTTTCGTTCTGGAGCTTGTCAGGCTAACCACCACCGCGGCCATGGAAGCACCGGGTTGAGACGGAGCAAACTCATGTTCTTCCCAGAAGCATTTCTACCGGGTTTCCAGGCCTGTCAACAGCAGGGGACATCAGGCAGCTTCAAGGCAGCATGAAGGCAGCCTTCCAAGTGGGAAAGCAAGGATAGTTCCAGCAGGCTCCCTTTTCCACGCGCACACTCAGCTTACCTCCCTGTGGTTTCTAACCAGTCCAAAGAGACACATGTTACCCTGCGTTTGCTTCCCTGAACCAACTCCCCGAAGTAGGGTGTTCTGGGTCAAGTGAACTGCCTCAACCAAGGAATGCCCTGCCTAGTTACGCCTCTGGGGCCTGTGGCTATTCCAACGCCTGCAGTGCCACAGGAAGCACGGGGCTGAAATCGCAGTAAGAACGCAAGCCGACTTTCTCTTGGAGGCAGGGTGACTTCCGGCAGGGCGGTCCTAGATGGAATGCGAGGCCGAGGGTTCTCTCAGGGCAGCTCAGACTAGGGCAAGGCGTAAGACCTCAAAGGCATGTGAGACGTGCCAGAAGTCTGTTGGTGAAAGTGTGGGTTTGGTGGGGAAACGAATCTGCTCCAGGAGAGAGTGCAGGGCGTCTCCCTACACTCGGCGTATGGAGAGCGGCTCCAAAGGGCTCCGGGCCTGGATGTTGCTCAGCAGACCCAGGGGTGCCCGGGAGTACTCCGTGTTCCAGCCTGGAACAGGGTGCCCCCGCGAGCCTCCCAGGTGTCCAGGAAAATCTACTGCCGTTCAAGACACGCAGAGCAGAGGCTACGGCCTCACGGAAACTGCTGCGCGGCTCTGCTTCTGCACCTCACGTCAGGGCCTTCCCTCCAGGCCTGTGCTCAATGTGGCTGTCCCGTTAGCGACGCAGCATTGCGAGATGCTGACGTTCTCCTCGAGCAGAGTGCCTTCAGGTACGAGGCCCGCGAAGTAGGCAAAGCAGAGTGTTTTCTCACGGCAGCTCTCACAAGGGCGACGACAAAGAGTTCCTGGGAGCTTCGGACTCACCAGAAATCTGGTTCTGAGGCCGTGTGAGGGCTCTGGAAATGGAGCTCTCCTCAAGGAACGTGCAGGGTGTTGCCCATCACTCGGCACGCACACAGGGCCTCCGAGGGGCAGAGCAATGGGCCTGGATGTTGCTCAGCCGGACCACGACGTGGGGGGTGTCTGGAGGTCCTCAGTGACCTTGGAGGGAAATGGATGCACACCCGAGGGGCCTAGGAGTCCTCAAATGGGTAATTCCGTTAAAATAAACCCGAACGGTGACTAAGAACTCATGGAAACTGCTGCATGCCGCCCTTCCTGCCCGGCTACGCAGGGCCTAAACTGGAGGCAAATTCTCACGTTGAGTTTCCCTTTCGTTCTGGAGCTTGTCAGGCTAACCACCACCGCGGCCATGGAAGCACCGGGTTGAGACGGAGCAAACTCATTTTCTTCCCAGAAGCATTTCTACCGGGTTTCCAGGCCTGTCAACAGCAGGGGACATCAGGCAGCTTCAAGGCAGCATGAAGGCAGCCTTCCAAGTGGGAAAGCAAGGATAGTTCCAGCAGGCTCCCTTTTCCACGCGCACACTCAGCTTACCTCCCTGTGGTTTCTAACCAGTCCAAAGAGACACATGTTACCCTGCGTTTGCTTCCCTGAACCAACTCCCCGAAGTAGGGTGTTCTGGGTCAAGTGAACTGCCTCAACCAAGGAATGCCCTGCCTAGTTACGCCTCTGGGGCCTGTGGCTATTCCAACGCCTGCAGTGCCACAGGAAGCACGGGGCTGAAATCGCAGTAAGAACGCAAGCCGACTTTCTCTTGGAGGCAGGGTGACTTCCGGCAGGGCGGTCCTAGATGGAATGCGAGGCCGAGGGTTCTCTCAGGGCAGCTCAGACTAGGGCAAGGCGTAAGACCTCAAAGGCATGTGAGACGTGCCAGAAGTCTGTTGGTGAAAGTGTGGGTTTGGTGGGGAAACGAATCTGCTCCAGGAGAGAGTGCAGGGCGTCTCCCTACACTCGGCGTATGGAGAGCGGCTCCAAAGGGCTCCGGGCCTGGATGTTGCTCAGCAGACCCAGGGGTGCCCGGGAGTACTCCGTGTTCCAGCCTGGAACAGGGTGCCCCCGCGAGCCTCCCAGGTGTCCAGGAAAATCTACTGCCGTTCAACACACGCAGAGCAGAGGCTACGACCTCAGGGAAACTGCTGCGCGGCTCCGCTTCTGCACCTCACGTCAGGGCCTTCCCTCCAGGTCTGTGCTCAATCTGGCTGTCCCGTTAGCGACGCAGCATTGCGAGATGCTGACGTTCTCCTCGAGCAGAGTGCCTTCAGGTACGAGGCCCGCGAAGTAGGCAGAGTGTCTTCTCACGGCAGCTCTCACAAGGGCGACGACAAAGATTTCCTGGGAGCTTCGGATTCACCAGAAATCTGGTTCTGAGGCCGTGTGAGGCTCTGGAAATGGAGCTCTCCTCAAGGAACGTGCAGGGTGTTGCCCATCACTCGGCACGCACACAGGGCCTCCGAGGGGCAGAGCAATGGGCCTGGATGTTGCTCAGCCGGACCACGGCGTGGGGGGTGTCTGGAGGTCCTCAGTGACCTTGGAGGGAAATGGATGCACACCCGAGGGGCCTAGGAGTCCTCAAATGGGTAATTCCGTTAAAATAAACCCGAACGGTGACTAAGAACTCATGGAAACTGCTGCATGCCGCCCTTCCTGCCCGGCTACGCAGGGCCTAAACTGGAGGCAAATTCTCACGTTGAGTTTCCCTTTCGTTCTGGAGCTTGTCAGGCTAACCACCACCGCGGCCATGGAAGCACCGGGTTGAGACGGAGCAAACTCATTTTCTTCCCAGAAGCATTTCTACCGGGTTTCCAGGCCTGTCAACAGCAGGGGACATCAGGCAGCTTCAAGGCAGCATGAAGGCAGCCTTCCAAGTGGGAAAGCAAGGATAGTTCCAGCAGGCTCCCTTTTCCACGCGCACACTCAGCTTACCTCCCTGTGGTTTCTAACCAGTCCAAAGAGACACATGTTACCCTGCGTTTGCTTCCCTGAACCAACTCCCCGAAGTAGGGTGTTCTGGGTCAAGTGAACTGCCTCAACCAAGGAATGCCCTGCCTAGTTACGCCTCTGGGGCCTGTGGCTATTCCAACGCCTGCAGTGCCACAGGAAGCACGGGGCTGAAATCGCAGTAAGAACGCAAGCCGACTTTCTCTTGGAGGCAGGGTGACTTCCGGCAGGGCGGTCCTAGATGGAATGCGAGGCCGAGGGTTCTCTCAGGGCAGCTCAGACTAGGGCAAGGCGTAAGACCTCAAAGGCATGTGAGACGTGCCAGAAGTCTGTTGGTGAAAGTGTGGGTTTGGTGGGGAAACGAATCTGCTCCAGGAGAGAGTGCAGGGCGTCTCCCTACACTCGGCGTATGGAGAGCGGCTCCAAAGGGCTCCGGGCCTGGATGTTGCTCAGCAGACCCAGGGGTGCCCGGGAGTACTCCGTGTTCCAGCCTGGAACAGGGTGCCCCCGCGAGCCTCCCAGGTGTCCAGGAAAATCTACTGCCGTTCAAGACACGCAGAGCAGAGGCTACGGCCTCACGGAAACTGCTGCGCGGCTCTGCTTCTGCACCTCACGTCAGGGCCTTCCCTCCAGGCCTGTGCTCAATGTGGCTGTCCCGTTAGCGACGCAGCATTGCGAGATGCTGACGTTCTCCTCGAGCAGAGTGCCTTCAGGTACGAGGCCCGCGAAGTAGGCAAAGCAGAGTGTTTTCTCACGGCAGCTCTCACAAGGGCGACGACAAAGAGTTCCTGGGAGCTTCGGACTCACCAGAAATCTGGTTCTGAGGCCGTGTGAGGGCTCTGGAAATGGAGCTCTCCTCAAGGAACGTGCAGGGTGTTGCCCATCACTCGGCACGCACACAGGGCCTCCGAGGGGCAGAGCAATGGGCCTGGATGTTGCTCAGCCGGACCACGGCGTGGGGGGTGTCTGGAGGTCCTCAGTGACCTTGGAGGGAAATGGATGCACACCCGAGGGGCCTAGGAGTCCTCAAATGGGTAATTCCGTTAAAATAAACCCGAACGGTGACTAAGAACTCATGGAAACTGCTGCATGCCGCCCTTCCTGCCCGGCTACGCAGGGCCTAAACTGGAGGCAAATTCTCACGTTGAGTTTCCCTTTCGTTCTGGAGCTTGTCAGGCTAACCACCACTGCGGCCATGGAAGCACCGGGTTGAGACGGAGCAAACTCATTTTCTTCCCAGAAGCATTTCTACCGGGTTTCCAGGCCTGTCAACAGCAGGGGACATCAGGCAGCTTCAAGGCAGCATGAAGGCAGCCTTCCAAGTGGGAAAGCAAGGATAGTTCCAGCAGGCTCCCTTTTCCACGCGCACACTCAGCTTACCTCCCTGTGGTTTCTAACCAGTCCAAAGAGACACATGTTACCCTGCGTTTGCTTCCCTGAACCAACTCCCCGAAGTAGGGTGTTCTGGGTCAAGTGAACTGCCTCAACCAAGGAATGCCCTGCCTAGTTACGCCTCTGGGGCCTGTGGCTATTCCAACGCCTGCAGTGCCACAGGAAGCACGGGGCTGAAATCGCAGTAAGAACGCAAGCCGACTTTCTCTTGGAGGCAGGGTGACTTCCGGCAGGGCGGTCCTAGATGGAATGCGAGGCCGAGGGTTCTCTCAGGGCAGCTCAGACTAGGGCAAGGCGTAAGACCTCAAAGGCATGTGAGACGTGCCAGAAGTCTGTTGGTGAAAGTGTGGGTTTGGTGGGGAAACGAATCTGCTCCAGGAGAGAGTGCAGGGCGTCTCCCTACACTCGGCGTATGGAGAGCGGCTCCAAAGGGCTCCGGGCCTGGATGTTGCTCAGCAGACCCAGGGGTGCCCGGGAGTACTCCGTGTTCCAGCCTGGAACAGGGTGCCCCCGCGAGCCTCCCAGGTGTCCAGGAAAATCTACTGCCGTTCAACACACGCAGAGCAGAGGCTACGACCTCAGGGAAACTGCTGCGCGGCTCCGCTTCTGCACCTCACGTCAGGGCCTTCCCTCCAGGTCTGTGCTCAATCTGGCTGTCCCGTTAGCGACGCAGCATTGCGAGATGCTGACGTTCTCCTCGAGCAGAGTGCCTTCAGGTACGAGGCCCGCGAAGTAGGCAGAGTGTCTTCTCACGGCAGCTCTCACAAGGGCGACGACAAAGATTTCCTGGGAGCTTCGGATTCACCAGAAATCTGGTTCTGAGGCCGTGTGAGGCTCTGGAAATGGAGCTCTCCTCAAGGAACGTGCAGGGTGTTGCCCATCACTCGGCACGCACACAGGGCCTCCGAGGGGCAGAGCAATGGGCCTGGATGTTGCTCAGCCGGACCACGGCGTGGGGGGTGTCTGGAGGTCCTCAGTGACCTTGGAGGGAAATGGATGCACACCCGAGGGGCCTAGGAGTCCTCAAATGGGTAATTCCGTTAAAATAAACCCGAACGGTGACTAAGAACTCATGGAAACTGCTGCATGCCGCCCTTCCTGCCCGGCTACGCAGGGCCTAAACTGGAGGCAAATTCTCACGTTGAGTTTCCCTTTCGTTCTGGAGCTTGTCAGGCTAACCACCACCGCGGCCATGGAAGCACCGGGTTGAGACGGAGCAAACTCATGTTCTTCCCAGAAGTATTTCTACCGGGTTTCCAGGCCTGTCAACAGCAGGGGACATCAGGCAGCTTCAAGGCAGCATGAAGGCAGCCTTCCAAGTGGGAAAGCAAGGATAGTTCCAGCAGGCTCCCTTTTCCACGCGCACACTCAGCTTACCTCCCTGTGGTTTCTAACCAGTCCAAAGAGACACATGTTACCCTGCGTTTGCTTCCCTGAACCAACTCCCCGAAGTAGGGTGTTCTGGGTCAAGTGAACTGCCTCAACCAAGGAATGCCCTGCCTAGTTACGCCTCTGGGGCCTGTGGCTATTCCAACGCCTGCAGTGCCACAGGAAGCACGGGGCTGAAATCGCAGTAAGAACGCAAGCCGACTTTCTCTTGGAGGCAGGGTGACTTCCGGCAGGGCGGTCCTAGATGGAATGCGAGGCCGAGGGTTCTCTCAGGGCAGCTCAGACTAGGGCAAGGCGTAAGACCTCAAAGGCATGTGAGACGTGCCAGAAGTCTGTTGGTGAAAGTGTGGGTTTGGTGGGGAAACGAATCTGCTCCAGGAGAGAGTGCAGGGCGTCTCCCTACACTCGGCGTATGGAGAGCGGCTCCAAAGGGCTCCGGGCCTGGATGTTGCTCAGCAGACCCAGGGGTGCCCGGGAGTACTCCGTGTTCCAGCCTGGAACAGGGTGCCCCCGCGAGCCTCCCAGGTGTCCAGGAAAATCTACTGCCGTTCAAGACACGCAGAGCAGAGGCTACGGCCTCACGGAAACTGCTGCGCGGCTCTGCTTCTGCACCTCACGTCAGGGCCTTCCCTCCAGGCCTGTGCTCAATGTGGCTGTCCCGTTAGCGACGCAGCATTGCGAGATGCTGACGTTCTCCTCGAGCAGAGTGCCTTCAGGTACGAGGCCCGCGAAGTAGGCAAAGCAGAGTGTTTTCTCACGGCAGCTCTCACAAGGGCGACGACAAAGAGTTCCTGGGAGCTTCGGACTCACCAGAAATCTGGTTCTGAGGCCGTGTGAGGGCTCTGGAAATGGAGCTCTCCTCAAGGAACGTGCAGGGTGTTGCCCATCACTCGGCACGCACACAGGGCCTCCGAGGGGCAGAGCAATGGGCCTGGATGTTGCTCAGCCGGACCACGGCGTGGGGGGTGTCTGGAGGTCCTCAGTGACCTTGGAGGGAAATGGATGCACACCCGAGGGGCCTAGGAGTCCTCAAATGGGTAATTCCGTTAAAATAAACCCGAACGGTGACTAAGAACTCATGGAAACTGCTGCATGCCGCCCTTCCTGCCCGGCTACGCAGGGCCTAAACTGGAGGCAAATTCTCACGTTGAGTTTCCCTTTCGTTCTGGAGCTTGTCAGGCTAACCACCACCGCGGCCATGGAAGCACCGGGTTGAGACGGAGCAAACTCATTTTCTTCCCAGAAGCATTTCTACCGGGTTTCCAGGCCTGTCAACAGCAGGGGACATCAGGCAGCTTCAAGGCAGCATGAAGGCAGCCTTCCAAGTGGGAAAGCAAGGATAGTTCCAGCAGGCTCCCTTTTCCACGCGCACACTCAGCTTACCTCCCTGTGGTTTCTAACCAGTCCAAAGAGACACATGTTACCCTGCGTTTGCTTCCCTGAACCAACTCCCCGAAGTAGGGTGTTCTGGGTCAAGTGAACTGCCTCAACCAAGGAATGCCCTGCCTAGTTACGCCTCTGGGGCCTGTGGCTATTCCAACGCCTGCAGTGCCACAGGAAGCACGGGGCTGAAATCGCAGTAAGAACGCAAGCCGACTTTCTCTTGGAGGCAGGGTGACTTCCGGCAGGGCGGTCCTAGATGGAATGCGAGGCCGAGGGTTCTCTCAGGGCAGCTCAGACTAGGGCAAGGCGTAAGACCTCAAAGGCATGTGAGACGTGCCAGAAGTCTGTTGGTGAAAGTGTGGGTTTGGTGGGGAAACGAATCTGCTCCAGGAGAGAGTGCAGGGCGTCTCCCTACACTCGGCGTATGGAGAGCGGCTCCAAAGGGCTCCGGGCCTGGATGTTGCTCAGCAGACCCAGGGGTGCCCGGGAGTACTCCGTGTTCCAGCCTGGAACAGGGTGCCCCCGCGAGCCTCCCAGGTGTCCAGGAAAATCTACTGCCGTTCAAGACACGCAGAGCAGAGGCTACGGCCTCACGGAAACTGCTGCGCGGCTCTGCTTCTGCACCTCACGTCAGGGCCTTCCCTCCAGGCCTGTGCTCAATGTGGCTGTCCCGTTAGCGACGCAGCATTGCGAGATGCTGACGTTCTCCTCGAGCAGAGTGCCTTCAGGTACGAGGCCCGCGAAGTAGGCAAAGCAGAGTGTTTTCTCACGGCAGCTCTCACAAGGGCGACGACAAAGAGTTCCTGGGAGCTTCGGACTCACCAGAAATCTGGTTCTGAGGCCGTGTGAGGGCTCTGGAAATGGAGCTCTCCTCAAGGAACGTGCAGGGTGTTGCCCATCACTCGGCACGCACACAGGGCCTCCGAGGGGCAGAGCAATGGGCCTGGATGTTGCTCAGCCGGACCACGGCGTGGGGGGTGTCTGGAGGTCCTCAGTGACCTTGGAGGGAAATGGATGCACACCCGAGGGGCCTAGGAGTCCTCAAATGGGTAATTCCGTTAAAATAAACCCGAACGGTGACTAAGAACTCATGGAAACTGCTGCATGCCGCCCTTCCTGCCCGGCTACGCAGGGCCTAAACTGGAGGCAAATTCTCACGTTGAGTTTCCCTTTCGTTCTGGAGCTTGTCAGGCTAACCACCACCGCGGCCATGGAAGCACCGGGTTGAGACGGAGCAAACTCATTTTCTTCCCAGAAGCATTTCTACCGGGTTTCCAGGCCTGTCAACAGCAGGGGACATCAGGCAGCTTCAAGGCAGCATGAAGGCAGCCTTCCAAGTGGGAAAGCAAGGATAGTTCCAGCAGGCTCCCTTTTCCACGCGCACACTCAGCTTACCTCCCTGTGGTTTCTAACCAGTCCAAAGAGACACATGTTACCCTGCGTTTGCTTCCCTGAACCAACTCCCCGAAGTAGGGTGTTCTGGGTCAAGTGAACTGCCTCAACCAAGGAATGCCCTGCCTAGTTACGCCTCTGGGGCCTGTGGCTATTCCAACGCCTGCAGTGCCACAGGAAGCACGGGGCTGAAATCGCAGTAAGAACGCAAGCCGACTTTCTCTTGGAGGCAGGGTGACTTCCGGCAGGGCGGTCCTAGATGGAATGCGAGGCCGAGGGTTCTCTCAGGGCAGCTCAGACTAGGGCAAGGCGTAAGACCTCAAAGGCATGTGAGACGTGCCAGAAGTCTGTTGGTGAAAGTGTGGGTTTGGTGGGGAAACGAATCTGCTCCAGGAGAGAGTGCAGGGCGTCTCCCTACACTCGGCGTATGGAGAGCGGCTCCAAAGGGCTCCGGGCCTGGATGTTGCTCAGCAGACCCAGGGGTGCCCGGGAGTACTCCGTGTTCCAGCCTGGAACAGGGTGCCCCCGCGAGCCTCCCAGGTGTCCAGGAAAATCTACTGCCGTTCAAGACACGCAGAGCAGAGGCTACGGCCTCACGGAAACTGCTGCGCGGCTCTGCTTCTGCACCTCACGTCAGGGCCTTCCCTCCAGGCCTGTGCTCAATGTGGCTGTCCCGTTAGCGACGCAGCATTGCGAGATGCTGACGTTCTCCTCGAGCAGAGTGCCTTCAGGTACGAGGCCCGCGAAGTAGGCAAAGCAGAGTGTTTTCTCACGGCAGCTCTCACAAGGGCGACGACAAAGAGTTCCTGGGAGCTTCGGACTCACCAGAAATCTGGTTCTGAGGCCGTGTGAGGGCTCTGGAAATGGAGCTCTCCTCAAGGAACGTGCAGGGTGTTGCCCATCACTCGGCACGCACACAGGGCCTCCGAGGGGCAGAGCAATGGGCCTGGATGTTGCTCAGCCGGACCACGGCGTGGGGGGTGTCTGGAGGTCCTCAGTGACCTTGGAGGGAAATGGATGCACACCCGAGGGGCCTAGGAGTCCTCAAATGGGTAATTCCGTTAAAATAAACCCGAACGGTGACTAAGAACTCATGGAAACTGCTGCATGCCGCCCTTCCTGCCCGGCTACGCAGGGCCTAAACTGGAGGCAAATTCTCACGTTGAGTTTCCCTTTCGTTCTGGAGCTTGTCAGGCTAACCACCACCGCGGCCATGGAAGCACCGGGTTGAGACGGAGCAAACTCATTTTCTTCCCAGAAGCATTTCTACCGGGTTTCCAGGCCTGTCAACAGCAGGGGACATCAGGCAGCTTCAAGGCAGCATGAAGGCAGCCTTCCAAGTGGGAAAGCAAGGATAGTTCCAGCAGGCTCCCTTTTCCACGCGCACACTCAGCTTACCTCCCTGTGGTTTCTAACCAGTCCAAAGAGACACATGTTACCCTGCGTTTGCTTCCCTGAACCAACTCCCCGAAGTAGGGTGTTCTGGGTCAAGTGAACTGCCTCAACCAAGGAATGCCCTGCCTAGTTACGCCTCTGGGGCCTGTGGCTATTCCAACGCCTGCAGTGCCACAGGAAGCACGGGGCTGAAATCGCAGTAAGAACGCAAGCCGACTTTCTCTTGGAGGCAGGGTGACTTCCGGCAGGGCGGTCCTAGATGGAATGCGAGGCCGAGGGTTCTCTCAGGGCAGCTCAGACTAGGGCAAGGCGTAAGACCTCAAAGGCATGTGAGACGTGCCAGAAGTCTGTTGGTGAAAGTGTGGGTTTGGTGGGGAAACGAATCTGCTCCAGGAGAGAGTGCAGGGCGTCTCCCTACACTCGGCGTATGGAGAGCGGCTCCAAAGGGCTCCGGGCCTGGATGTTGCTCAGCAGACCCAGGGGTGCCCGGGAGTACTCCGTGTTCCAGCCTGGAACAGGGTGCCCCCGCGAGCCTCCCAGGTGTCCAGGAAAATCTACTGCCGTTCAACACACGCAGAGCAGAGGCTACGACCTCAGGGAAACTGCTGCGCGGCTCCGCTTCTGCACCTCACGTCAGGGCCTTCCCTCCAGGCCTGTGCTCAATGTGGCTGTCCCGTTAGCGACGCAGCATTGCGAGATGCTGACGTTCTCCTCGAGCAGAGTGCCTTCAGGTACGAGGCCCGCGAAGTAGGCAAAGCAGAGTGTTTTCTCACGGCAGCTCTCACAAGGGCGACGACAAAGAGTTCCTGGGAGCTTCGGACTCACCAGAAATCTGGTTCTGAGGCCGTGTGAGGGCTCTGGAAATGGAGCTCTCCTCAAGGAACGTGCAGGGTGTTGCCCATCACTCGGCACGCACACAGGGCCTCCGAGGGGCAGAGCAATGGGCCTGGATGTTGCTCAGCCGGACCACGGCGTGGGGGGTGTCTGGAGGTCCTCAGTGACCTTGGAGGGAAATGGATGCACACCCGAGGGGCCTAGGAGTCCTCAAATGGGTAATTCCGTTAAAATAAACCCGAACGGTGACTAAGAACTCATGGAAACTGCTGCATGCCGCCCTTCCTGCCCGGCTACGCAGGGCCTAAACTGGAGGCAAATTCTCACGTTGAGTTTCCCTTTCGTTCTGGAGCTTGTCAGGCTAACCACCACCGCGGCCATGGAAGCACCGGGTTGAGACGGAGCAAACTCATTTTCTTCCCAGAAGCATTTCTACCGGGTTTCCAGGCCTGTCAACAGCAGGGGACATCAGGCAGCTTCAAGGCAGCATGAAGGCAGCCTTCCAAGTGGGAAAGCAAGGATAGTTCCAGCAGGCTCCCTTTTCCACGCGCACACTCAGCTTACCTCCCTGTGGTTTCTAACCAGTCCAAAGAGACACATGTTACCCTGCGTTTGCTTCCCTGAACCAACTCCCCGAAGTAGGGTGTTCTGGGTCAAGTGAACTGCCTCAACCAAGGAATGCCCTGCCTAGTTACGCCTCTGGGGCCTGTGGCTATTCCAACGCCTGCAGTGCCACAGGAAGCACGGGGCTGAAATCGCAGTAAGAACGCAAGCCGACTTTCTCTTGGAGGCAGGGTGACTTCCGGCAGGGCGGTCCTAGATGGAATGCGAGGCCGAGGGTTCTCTCAGGGCAGCTCAGACTAGGGCAAGGCGTAAGACCTCAAAGGCATGTGAGACGTGCCAGAAGTCTGTTGGTGAAAGTGTGGGTTTGGTGGGGAAACGAATCTGCTCCAGGAGAGAGTGCAGGGCGTCTCCCTACACTCGGCGTATGGAGAGCGGCTCCAAAGGGCTCCGGGCCTGGATGTTGCTCAGCAGACCCAGGGGTGCCCGGGAGTACTCCGTGTTCCAGCCTGGAACAGGGTGCCCCCGCGAGCCTCCCAGGTGTCCAGGAAAATCTACTGCCGTTCAACACACGCAGAGCAGAGGCTACGACCTCAGGGAAACTGCTGCGCGGCTCCGCTTCTGCACCTCACGTCAGGGCCTTCCCTCCAGGTCTGTGCTCAATCTGGCTGTCCCGTTAGCGACGCAGCATTGCGAGATGCTGACGTTCTCCTCGAGCAGAGTGCCTTCAGGTACGAGGCCCGCGAAGTAGGCAGAGTGTCTTCTCACGGCAGCTCTCACAAGGGCGACGACAAAGATTTCCTGGGAGCTTCGGATTCACCAGAAATCTGGTTCTGAGGCCGTGTGAGGCTCTGGAAATGGAGCTCTCCTCAAGGAACGTGCAGGGTGTTGCCCATCACTCGGCACGCACACAGGGCCTCCGAGGGGCAGAGCAATGGGCCTGGATGTTGCTCAGCCGGACCACGGCGTGGGGGGTGTCTGGAGGTCCTCAGTGACCTTGGAGGGAAATGGATGCACACCCGAGGGGCCTAGGAGTCCTCAAATGGGTAATTCCGTTAAAATAAACCCGAACGGTGACTAAGAACTCATGGAAACTGCTGCATGCCGCCCTTCCTGCCCGGCTACGCAGGGCCTAAACTGGAGGCAAATTCTCACGTTGAGTTTCCCTTTCGTTCTGGAGCTTGTCAGGCTAACCACCACCGCGGCCATGGAAGCACCGGGTTGAGACGGAGCAAACTCATTTTCTTCCCAGAAGTATTTCTACCGGGTTTCCAGGCCTGTCAACAGCAGGGGACATCAGGCAGCTTCAAGGCAGCATGAAGGCAGCCTTCCAAGTGGGAAAGCAAGGATAGTTCCAGCAGGCTCCCGTTTCCACGCGCACACTCAGCTTACCTCCCTGTGGTTTCTAACCAGTCCAAAGAGACACATGTTACCCTGCGTTTGCTTCCCTGAACCAACTCCCCGAAGTAGGGTGTTCTGGGTCAAGTGAACTGCCTCAACCAAGGAATGCCCTGCCTAGTTACGCCTCTGGGGCCTGTGGCTATTCCAACGCCTGCAGTGCCACAGGAAGCACGGGGCTGAAATCGCAGTAAGAACGCAAGCCGACTTTCTCTTGGAGGCAGGGTGACTTCCGGCAGGGCGGTCCTAGATGGAATGCGAGGCCGAGGGTTCTCTCAGGGCAGCTCAGACTAGGGTAAGGCGTAAGACCTCAAAGGCATGTGAGACGTGCCAGAAGTCTGTTGGTGAAAGTGTGGGTTTGGTGGGGAAACGAATCTGCTCCAGGAGAGAGTGCAGGGCGTCTCCCTACACTCGGCGTATGGAGAGCGGCTCCAAAGGGCTCCGGGCCTGGATGTTGCTCAGCAGACCCAGGGGTGCCCGGGAGTACTCCGTGTTCCAGCCTGGAACAGGGTGCCCCCGCGAGCCTCCCAGGTGTCCAGGAAAATCTACTGCCGTTCAACACGCAGAGCAGAGGCTACGACCTCAGGGAAACTGCTGCGCGGCTCCGCTTCTGCACCTCACGTCAGGGCCTTCCCTCCAGGTCTGTGCTCAATCTGGCTGTCCCGTTAGCGACGCAGCATTGCGAGATGCTGACGTTCTCCTCGAGCAGAGTGCCTTCAGGTACGAGGCCCGCGAAGTAGGCAGAGTGTCTTCTCACGGCAGCTCTCACAAGGGCGACGACAAAGAGTTCCTGGGAGCTTCGGACTCACCAGAAATCTGGTTCTGAGGCCGTGTGAGGGCTCTGGAAATGGAGCTCTCCTCAAGGAACGTGCAGGGTGTTGCCCATCACTCGGCACGCACACAGGGCCTCCGAGGGGCAGAGCAATGGGCCTGGATGTTGCTCAGCCGGACCACGGCGTGGGGGGTGTCTGGAGGTCCTCAGTGACCTTGGAGGGAAATGGATGCACACCCGAGGGGCCTAGGAGTCCTCAAATGGGTAATTCCGTTAAAATAAACCCGAACGGTGACTAAGAACTCATGGAAACTGCTGCATGCCGCCCTTCCTGCCCGGCTACGCAGGGCCTAAACTGGAGGCAAATTCTCACGTTGAGTTTCCCTTTCGTTCTGGAGCTTGTCAGGCTAACCACCACCGCGGCCATGGAAGCACCGGGTTGAGACGGAGCAAACTCATTTTCTTCCCAGAAGCATTTCTACCGGGTTTCCAGGCCTGTCAACAGCAGGGGACATCAGGCAGCTTCAAGGCAGCATGAAGGCAGCCTTCCAAGTGGGAAAGCAAGGATAGTTCCAGCAGGCTCCCGTTTCCACGCGCACACTCAGCTTACCTCCCTGTGGTTTCTAACCAGTCCAAAGAGACACAGGTTACCCTGCGTTTGCTTCCCTGAACCAACTCCCCGAAGTAGGGTGTTCTGGGTCAAGTGAACTGCCTCAACCAAGGAATGCCCTGCCTAGTTACGCCTCTGGGGCCTGTGGCTATTCCAACGCCTGCAGTGCCACAGGAAGCACGGGGCTGAAATCGCAGTAAGAACGCAAGCCGACTTTCTCTTGGAGGCAGGGTGACTTCCGGCAGGGCGGTCCTAGATGGAATGCGAGGCCGAGGGTTCTCTCAGGGCAGCTCAGACTAGGGCAAGGCGTAAGACCTCAAAGGCATGTGAGACGTGCCAGAAGTCTGTTGGTGAAAGTGTGGGTTTGGTGGGGAAACGAATCTGCTCCAGGAGAGAGTGCAGGGCGTCTCCCTACACTCGGCGTATGGAGAGCGGCTCCAAAGGGCTCCGGGCCTGGATGTTGCTCAGCAGACCCAGGGGTGCCCGGGAGTACTCCGTGTTCCAGCCTGGAACAGGGTGCCCCCGCGAGCCTCCCAGGTGTCCAGGAAAATCTACTGCCGTTCAAGACACGCAGAGCAGAGGCTACGGCCTCACGGAAACTGCTGCGCGGCTCTGCTTCTGCACCTCACGTCAGGGCCTTCCCTCCAGGCCTGTGCTCAATCTGGCTGTCCCGTTAGCGACGCAGCATTGCGAGATGCTGACGTTCTCCTCGAGCAGAGTGCCTTCAGGTACGAGGCCCGCGAAGTAGGCAAAGCAGAGTGTTTTCTCACGGCAGCTCTCACAAGGGCGACGACAAAGAGTTCCTGGGAGCTTCGGACTCACCAGAAATCTGGTTCTGAGGCCGTGTGAGGGCTCTGGAAATGGAGCTCTCCTCAAGGAACGTGCAGGGTGTTGCCCATCACTCGGCACGCACACAGGGCCTCCGAGGGGCAGAGCAATGGGCCTGGATGTTGCTCAGCCGGACCACGGCGTGGGGGGTGTCTGGAGGTCCTCAGTGACCTTGGAGGGAAATGGATGCACACCCGAGGGGCCTAGGAGTCCTCAAATGGGTAATTCCGTTAAAATAAACCCGAACGGTGACTAAGAACTCATGGAAACTGCTGCATGCCGCCCTTCCTGCCCGGCTACGCAGGGCCTAAACTGGAGGCAAATTCTCACGTTGAGTTTCCCTTTCGTTCTGGAGCTTGTCAGGCTAACCACCACCGCGGCCATGGAAGCACCGGGTTGAGACGGAGCAAACTCATGTTCTTCCCAGAAGTATTTCTACCGGGTTTCCAGGCCTGTCAACAGCAGGGGACATCAGGCAGCTTCAAGGCAGCATGAAGGCAGCCTTCCAAGTGGGAAAGCAAGGATAGTTCCAGCAGGCTCCCTTTTCCACGCGCACACTCAGCTTACCTCCCTGTGGTTTCTAACCAGTCCAAAGAGACACATGTTACCCTGCGTTTGCTTCCCTGAACCAACTCCCCGAAGTAGGGTGTTCTGGGTCAAGTGAACTGCCTCAACCAAGGAATGCCCTGCCTAGTTACGCCTCTGGGGCCTGTGGCTATTCCAACGCCTGCAGTGCCACAGGAAGCACGGGGCTGAAATCGCAGTAAGAACGCAAGCCGACTTTCTCTTGGAGGCAGGGTGACTTCCGGCAGGGCGGTCCTAGATGGAATGCGAGGCCGAGGGTTCTCTCAGGGCAGCTCAGACTAGGGCAAGGCGTAAGACCTCAAAGGCATGTGAGACGTGCCAGAAGTCTGTTGGTGAAAGTGTGGGTTTGGTGGGGAAACGAATCTGCTCCAGGAGAGAGTGCAGGGCGTCTCCCTACACTCGGCGTATGGAGAGCGGCTCCAAAGGGCTCCGGGCCTGGATGTTGCTCAGCAGACCCAGGGGTGCCCGGGAGTACTCCGTGTTCCAGCCTGGAACAGGGTGCCCCCGCGAGCCTCCCAGGTGTCCAGGAAAATCTACTGCCGTTCAAGACACGCAGAGCAGAGGCTACGACCTCAGGGAAACTGCTGCGCGGCTCTGCTTATGCACCTCACGTCAGGGCCTTCCCTCCAGGTCTGTGCTCAATCTGGCTGTCCCGTTAGCGACGCAGCATTGCGAGATGCTGACGTTCTCCTCGAGCAGAGTGCCTTCAGGTTCGAGGCCCGCGAAGTAGGCAGAGTGTCTTCTCACGGCAGCTCTCACAAGGGCGACGACAAAGAGTTCCTGGGAGCTTCGGACTCACCAGAAATCTGGTTCTGAGGCCGTGTGAGGGCTCTGGAAATGGAGCTCTCCTCAAGGAACGTGCAGGGTGTTGCCCATCACTCGGCACGCACACAGGGCCTCCGAGGGGCAGAGCAATGGGCCTGGATGTTGCTCAGCCGGACCACGGCGTGGGGGGTGTCTGGAGGTCCTCAGTGACCTTGGAGGGAAATGGATGCACACCCGAGGGGCCTAGGAGTCCTCAAATGGGTAATTCCGTTAAAATAAACCCGAACGGTGACTAAGAACTCATGGAAACTGCTGCATGCCGCCCTTCCTGCCCGGCTACGCAGGGCCTAAACTGGAGGCAAATTCTCACGTTGAGTTTCCCTTTCGTTCTGGAGCTTGTCAGGCTAACCACCACCGCGGCCATGGAAGCACCGGGTTGAGACGGAGCAAACTCATGTTCTTCCCAGAAGTATTTCTACCGGGTTTCCAGGCCTGTCAACAGCAGGGGACATCAGGCAGCTTCAAGGCAGCATGAAGGCAGCCTTCCAAGTGGGAAAGCAAGGATAGTTCCAGCAGGCTCCCTTTTCCACGCGCACACTCAGCTTACCTCCCTGTGGTTTCTAACCAGTCCAAAGAGACACATGTTACCCTGCGTTTGCTTCCCTGAACCAACTCCCTGAAGTAGGGTGTTCTGGGTCAAGTGAACTGCCTCAACCAAGGAATGCCCTGCCTAGTTACGCCTCTGGGGCCTGTGGCTATTCCAACGCCTGCAGTGCCACAGGAAGCACGGGGCTGAAATCGCAGTAAGAACGCAAGCCGACTTTCTCTTGGAGGCAGGGTGACTTCCGGCAGGGCGGTCCTAGATGGAATGCGAGGCCGAGGGTTCTCTCAGGGCAGCTCAGACTAGGGCAAGGCGTAAGACCTCAAAGGCATGTGAGACGTGCCAGAAGTCTGTTGGTGAAAGTGTGGGTTTGGTGGGGAAACGAATCTGCTCCAGGAGAGAGTGCAGGGCGTCTCCCTACACTCGGCGTATGGAGAGCGGCTCCAAAGGGCTCCGGGCCTGGATGTTGCTCAGCAGACCCAGGGGTGCCCGGGAGTACTCCGTGTTCCAGCCTGGAACAGGGTGGCCCCGCGAGCCTCCCAGGTGTCCAGGAAAATCTACTGCCGTTCAACACACGCAGAGCAGAGGCTACGACCTCAGGGAAACTGCTGCGCGGCTCCGCTTCTGCACCTCACGTCAGGGCCTTCCCTCCAGGTCTGTGCTCAATCTGGCTGTCCCGTTAGCGACGCAGCATTGCGAGATGCTGACGTTCTCCTCGAGCAGAGTGCCTTCAGGTACGAGGCCCGCGAAGTAGGCAGAGTGTCTTCTCACGGCAGCTCTCACAAGGGCGACGACAAAGATTTCCTGGGAGCTTCGGATTCACCAGAAATCTGGTTCTGAGGCCGTGTGAGGCTCTGGAAATGGAGCTCTCCTCAAGGAACGTGCAGGGTGTTGCCCATCACTCGGCACGCACACAGGGCCTCCGAGGGGCAGAGCAATGGGCCTGGATGTTGCTCAGCCGGACCACGGCGTGGGGGGTGTCTGGAGGTCCTCAGTGACCTTGGAGGGAAATGGATGCACACCCGAGGGGCCTAGGAGTCCTCAAATGGGTAATTCCGTTAAAATAAACCCGAACGGTGACTAAGAACTCATGGAAACTGCTGCATGCCGCCCTTCCTGCCCGGCTACGCAGGGCCTAAACTGGAGGCAAATTCTCACGTTGAGTTTCCCTTTCGTTCTGGAGCTTGTCAGGCTAACCACCACCGCGGCCATGGAAGCACCGGGTTGAGACGGAGCAAACTCATGTTCTTCCCAGAAGCATTTCTACCGGGTTTCCAGGCCTGTCAACAGCAGGGGACATCAGGCAGCTTCAAGGCAGCATGAAGGCAGCCTTCCAAGTGGGAAAGCAAGGATAGTTCCAGCAGGCTCCCTTTTCCACGCGCACACTCAGCTTACCTCCCTGTGGTTTCTAACCAGTCCAAAGAGACACATGTTACCCTGCGTTTGCTTCCCTGAACCAACTCCCCGAAGTAGGGTGTTCTGGGTCAAGTGAACTGCCTCAACCAAGGAATGCCCTGCCTAGTTACGCCTCTGGGGCCTGTGGCTATTCCAACGCCTGCAGTGCCACAGGAAGCACGGGGCTGAAATCGCAGTAAGAACGCAAGCCGACTTTCTCTTGGAGGCAGGGTGACTTCCGGCAGGGCGGTCCTAGATGGAATGCGAGGCCGAGGGTTCTCTCAGGGCAGCTCAGACTAGGGCAAGGCGTAAGACCTCAAAGGCATGTGAGACGTGCCAGAAGTCTGTTGGTGAAAGTGTGGGTTTGGTGGGGAAACGAATCTGCTCCAGGAGAGAGTGCAGGGCGTCTCCCTACACTCGGCGTATGGAGAGCGGCTCCAAAGGGCTCCGGGCCTGGATGTTGCTCAGCAGACCCAGGGGTGCCCGGGAGTACTCCGTGTTCCAGCCTGGAACAGGGTGCCCCCGCGAGCCTCCCAGGTGTCCAGGAAAATCTACTGCCGTTCAAGACACGCAGAGCAGAGGCTACGGCCTCACGGAAACTGCTGCGCGGCTCTGCTTCTGCACCTCACGTCAGGGCCTTCCCTCCAGGCCTGTGCTCAATGTGGCTGTCCCGTTAGCGACGCAGCATTGCGAGATGCTGACGTTCTCCTCGAGCAGAGTGCCTTCAGGTACGAGGCCCGCGAAGTAGGCAAAGCAGAGTGTTTTCTCACGGCAGCTCTCACAAGGGCGACGACAAAGAGTTCCTGGGAGCTTCGGACTCACCAGAAATCTGGTTCTGAGGCCGTGTGAGGGCTCTGGAAATGGAGCTCTCCTCAAGGAACGTGCAGGGTGTTGCCCATCACTCGGCACGCACACAGGGCCTCCGAGGGGCAGAGCAATGGGCCTGGATGTTGCTCAGCCGGACCACGGCGTGGGGGGTGTCTGGAGGTCCTCAGTGACCTTGGAGGGAAATGGATGCACACCCGAGGGGCCTAGGAGTCCTCAAATGGGTAATTCCGTTAAAATAAACCCGAACGGTGACTAAGAACTCATGGAAACTGCTGCATGCCGCCCTTCCTGCCCGGCTACGCAGGGCCTAAACTGGAGGCAAATTCTCACGTTGAGTTTCCCTTTCGTTCTGGAGCTTGTCAGGCTAACCACCACCGCGGCCATGGAAGCACCGGGTTGAGACGGAGCAAACTCATGTTCTTCCCAGAAGCATTTCTACCGGGTTTCCAGGCCTGTCAACAGCAGGGGACATCAGGCAGCTTCAAGGCAGCATGAAGGCAGCCTTCCAAGTGGGAAAGCAAGGATAGTTCCAGCAGGCTCCCTTTTCCACGCGCACACTCAGCTTACCTCCCTGTGGTTTCTAACCAGTCCAAAGAGACACATGTTACCCTGCGTTTGCTTCCCTGAACCAACTCCCCGAAGTAGGGTGTTCTGGGTCAAGTGAACTGCCTCAACCAAGGAATGCCCTGCCTAGTTACGCCTCTGGGGCCTGTGGCTATTCCAACGCCTGCAGTGCCACAGGAAGCACGGGGCTGAAATCGCAGTAAGAACGCAAGCCGACTTTCTCTTGGAGGCAGGGTGACTTCCGGCAGGGCGGTCCTAGATGGAATGCGAGGCCGAGGGTTCTCTCAGGGCAGCTCAGACTAGGGCAAGGCGTAAGACCTCAAAGGCATGTGAGACGTGCCAGAAGTCTGTTGGTGAAAGTGTGGGTTTGGTGGGGAAACGAATCTGCTCCAGGAGAGAGTGCAGGGCGTCTCCCTACACTCGGCGTATGGAGAGCGGCTCCAAAGGGCTCCGGGCCTGGATGTTGCTCAGCAGACCCAGGGGTGCCCGGGAGTACTCCGTGTTCCAGCCTGGAACAGGGTGCCCCCGCGAGCCTCCCAGGTGTCCAGGAAAATCTACTGCCGTTCAAGACACGCAGAGCAGAGGCTACGGCCTCACGGAAACTGCTGCGCGGCTCTGCTTCTGCACCTCACGTCAGGGCCTTCCCTCCAGGCCTGTGCTCAATGTGGCTGTCCCGTTAGCGACGCAGCATTGCGAGATGCTGACGTTCTCCTCGAGCAGAGTGCCTTCAGGTACGAGTCCCGCGAAGTAGGCAAAGCAGAGTGTTTTCTCACGGCAGCTCTCACAAGGGCGACGACAAAGAGTTCCTGGGAGCTTCGGACTCACCAGAAATCTGGTTCTGAGGCCGTGTGAGGGCTCTGGAAATGGAGCTCTCCTCAAGGAACGTGCAGGGTGTTGCCCATCACTCGGCACGCACACAGGGCCTCCGAGGGGCAGAGCAATGGGCCTGGATGTTGCTCAGCCGGACCACGGCGTGGGGGGTGTCTGGAGGTCCTCAGTGACCTTGGAGGGAAATGCATGCACACCCGAGGGGCCTAGGAGTCCTCAAATGGGTAATTCCGTTAAAATAAACCCGAACGGTGACTAAGAACTCATGGAAACTGCTGCATGCCGCCCTTCCTGCCCGGCTACGCAGGGCCTAAACTGGAGGCAAATTCTCACGTTGAGTTTCCCTTTCGTTCTGGAGCTTGTCAGGCTAACCACCACCGCGGCCATGGAAGCACCGGGTTGAGACGGAGCAAACTCATTTTCTTCCCAGAAGCATTTCTACTGGGTTTCCAGGCCTGTCAACAGCAGGGGACGTCAGGCAGCTTCAAGGCAGCATGAAGGCAGCCTTCCAAGTGGGAAAGCAAGGATAGTTCCAGCAGGCTCCCGTTTCACGCGCACACTCAGCTTACCTCCCTGTGGTTTCTAACCAGTCCAAAGAGACACATGTTAGCCTGCGTTTGCTTCCCTGAACCAACTCCCCGAAGTAGGGTGTTCTGGGTCAAGTGAACTGCCTCAACCAAGGAATGCCCTGCCTAGTTACGCCTCTGGGGCCTGTGGCTATTCCAAAGCCTGCAGTGCCACAGGAAGCACAGGGCTGAAATCGCAGTAAGAACGCAAGCCGACTTTCTCTTGGAGGCAGGGTGACTTCCGGCAGGGCGGTCCTAGATGGAATGCGAGGCCGAGGGTTCTCTCAGGGCAGCTCAGACTAGGGCAAGGCGTAAGACCTCAAAGGCATGTGAGACGTGCCAGAAGTCGGTTGGTGAAAGTGTGGGTTTGGTGGGGAAACGAATCTGCTCCAGGAGAGAGCGCAGGGCGTTTCCCTACACTCGGCGTATGGAGAGCGGCTCCAAAGGGCTCCGGGCCTGGATGTTGCTCAGCAGACCCAGGGGTGCCCGGGAGTACTCCGTGTTCCAGCCTGGAACAGGGTGCCCCCGCGAGCCTCCCAGGTGTCCAGGAAAATCTACTGCCGTTCAAGACACGCAGAGCAGAGGCTACGGCCTCACGGAAACTGCTGCGCGGCTCTGCTTCTGCACCTCACGTCAGGGCCTTCCCTCCAGGCCTGTGCTCAATGTGGCTGTCCCGTTAGCGACGCAGCATTGCGAGATGCTGACGTTCTCCTCGAGCAGAGTGCCTTCAGGTACGAGGCCCGCGAAGTAGGCAAAGCAGAGTGTTTTCTCACGGCAGCTCTCACAAGGGCGACGACAAAGAGTTCCTGGGAGCTTCGGACTCACCAGAAATCTGGTTCTGAGGCCGTGTGAGGGCTCTGGAAATGGAGCTCTCCTCAAGGAACGTGCAGGGTGTTGCCCATCACTCGGCACGCACACAGGGCCTCCGAGGGGCAGAGCAATGGGCCTGGATGTTGCTCAGCCGGACCACGGCGTGGGGGGTGTCTGGAGGTCCTCAGTGACCTTGGAGGGAAATGGATGCACACCCGAGGGGCCTAGGAGTCCTCAAATGGGTAATTCCGTTAAAATAAACCCGAACGGTGACTAAGAACTCATGGAAACTGCTGCATGCCGCCCTTCCTGCCCGGCTACGCAGGGCCTAAACTGGAGGCAAATTCTCACGTTGAGTTTCCCTTTCGTTCTGGAGCTTGTCAGGCTAACCACCACCGCGGCCATGGAAGCACCGGGTTGAGACGGAGCAAACTCATTTTCTTCCCAGAAGCATTTCTACCGGGTTTCCAGGCCTGTCAACAGCAGGGGACATCAGGCAGCTTCAAGGCAGCATGAAGGCAGCCTTCCAAGTGGGAAAGCAAGGATAGTTCCAGCAGGCTCCCTTTTCCACGCGCACACTCAGCTTACCTCCCTGTGGTTTCTAACCAGTCCAAAGAGACACATGTTACCCTGCGTTTGCTTCCCTGAACCAACTCCCCGAAGTAGGGTGTTCTGGGTCAAGTGAACTGCCTCAACCAAGGAATGCCCTGCCTAGTTACGCCTCTGGGGCCTGTGGCTATTCCAACGCCTGCAGTGCCACAGGAAGCACGGGGCTGAAATCGCAGTAAGAACGCAAGCCGACTTTCTCTTGGAGGCAGGGTGACTTCCGGCAGGGCGGTCCTAGATGGAATGCGAGGCCGAGGGTTCTCTCAGGGCAGCTCAGACTAGGGCAAGGCGTAAGACCTCAAAGGCATGTGAGACGTGCCAGAAGTCTGTTGGTGAAAGTGTGGGTTTGGTGGGGAAACGAATCTGCTCCAGGAGAGAGTGCAGGGCGTCTCCCTACACTCGGCGTATGGAGAGCGGCTCCAAAGGGCTCCGGGCCTGGATGTTGCTCAGCAGACCCAGGGGTGCCCGGGAGTACTCCGTGTTCCAGCCTGGAACAGGGTGCCCCCGCGAGCCTCCCAGGTGTCCAGGAAAATCTACTGCCGTTCAACACACGCAGAGCAGAGGCTACGACCTCAGGGAAACTGCTGCGCGGCTCCGCTTCTGCACCTCACGTCAGGGCCTTCCCTCCAGGTCTGTGCTCAATCTGGCTGTCCCGTTAGCGACGCAGCATTGCGAGATGCTGACGTTCTCCTCGAGCAGAGTGCCTTCAGGTACGAGGCCCGCGAAGTAGGCAGAGTGTCTTCTCACGGCAGCTCTCACAAGGGCGACGACAAAGATTTCCTGGGAGCTTCGGATTCACCAGAAATCTGGTTCTGAGGCCGTGTGAGGCTCTGGAAATGGAGCTCTCCTCAAGGAACGTGCAGGGTGTTGCCCATCACTCGGCACGCACACAGGGCCTCCGAGGGGCAGAGCAATGGGCCTGGATGTTGCTCAGCCGGACCACGGCGTGGGGGGTGTCTGGAGGTCCTCAGTGACCTTGGAGGGAAATGGATGCACACCCGAGGGGCCTAGGAGTCCTCAAATGGGTAATTCCGTTAAAATAAACCCGAACGGTGACTAAGAACTCATGGAAACTGCTGCATGCCGCCCTTCCTGCCCGGCTACGCAGGGCCTAAACTGGAGGCAAATTCTCACGTTGAGTTTCCCTTTCGTTCTGGAGCTTGTCAGGCTAACCACCACCGCGGCCATGGAAGCACCGGGTTGAGACGGAGCAAACTCATTTTCTTCCCAGAAGTATTTCTACCGGGTTTCCAGGCCTGTCAACAGCAGGGGACATCAGGCAGCTTCAAGGCAGCATGAAGGCAGCCTTCCAAGTGGGAAAGCAAGGATAGTTCCAGCAGGCTCCCGTTTCCACGCGCACACTCAGCTTACCTCCCTGTGGTTTCTAACCAGTCCAAAGAGACACATGTTACCCTGCGTTTGCTTCCCTGAACCAACTCCCCGAAGTAGGGTGTTCTGGGTCAAGTGAACTGCCTCAACCAAGGAATGCCCTGCCTAGTTACGCCTCTGGGGCCTGTGGCTATTCCAACGCCTGCAGTGCCACAGGAAGCACGGGGCTGAAATCGCAGTAAGAACGCAAGCCGACTTTCTCTTGGAGGCAGGGTGACTTCCGGCAGGGCGGTCCTAGATGGAATGCGAGGCCGAGGGTTCTCTCAGGGCAGCTCAGACTAGGGTAAGGCGTAAGACCTCAAAGGCATGTGAGACGTGCCAGAAGTCTGTTGGTGAAAGTGTGGGTTTGGTGGGGAAACGAATCTGCTCCAGGAGAGAGTGCAGGGCGTCTCCCTACACTCGGCGTATGGAGAGCGGCTCCAAAGGGCTCCGGGCCTGGATGTTGCTCAGCAGACCCAGGGGTGCCCGGGAGTACTCCGTGTTCCAGCCTGGAACAGGGTGCCCCCGCGAGCCTCCCAGGTGTCCAGGAAAATCTACTGCCGTTCAACACGCAGAGCAGAGGCTACGACCTCAGGGAAACTGCTGCGCGGCTCCGCTTCTGCACCTCACGTCAGGGCCTTCCCTCCAGGTCTGTGCTCAATCTGGCTGTCCCGTTAGCGACGCAGCATTGCGAGATGCTGACGTTCTCCTCGAGCAGAGTGCCTTCAGGTACGAGGCCCGCGAAGTAGGCAGAGTGTCTTCTCACGGCAGCTCTCACAAGGGCGACGACAAAGAGTTCCTGGGAGCTTCGGACTCACCAGAAATCTGGTTCTGAGGCCGTGTGAGGGCTCTGGAAATGGAGCTCTCCTCAAGGAACGTGCAGGGTGTTGCCCATCACTCGGCACGCACACAGGGCCTCCGAGGGGCAGAGCAATGGGCCTGGATGTTGCTCAGCCGGACCACGGCGTGGGGGGTGTCTGGAGGTCCTCAGTGACCTTGGAGGGAAATGGATGCACACCCGAGGGGCCTAGGAGTCCTCAAATGGGTAATTCCGTTAAAATAAACCCGAACGGTGACTAAGAACTCATGGAAACTGCTGCATGCCGCCCTTCCTGCCCGGCTACGCAGGGCCTAAACTGGAGGCAAATTCTCACGTTGAGTTTCCCTTTCGTTCTGGAGCTTGTCAGGCTAACCACCACCGCGGCCATGGAAGCACCGGGTTGAGACGGAGCAAACTCATTTTCTTCCCAGAAGCATTTCTACCGGGTTTCCAGGCCTGTCAACAGCAGGGGACATCAGGCAGCTTCAAGGCAGCATGAAGGCAGCCTTCCAAGTGGGAAAGCAAGGATAGTTCCAGCAGGCTCCCTTTTCCACGCGCACACTCAGCTTACCTCCCTGTGGTTTCTAACCAGTCCAAAGAGACACATGTTACCCTGCGTTTGCTTCCCTGAACCAACTCCCCGAAGTAGGGTGTTCTGGGTCAAGTGAACTGCCTCAACCAAGGAATGCCCTGCCTAGTTACGCCTCTGGGGCCTGTGGCTATTCCAACGCCTGCAGTGCCACAGGAAGCACGGGGCTGAAATCGCAGTAAGAACGCAAGCCGACTTTCTCTTGGAGGCAGGGTGACTTCCGGCAGGGCGGTCCTAGATGGAATGCGAGGCCGAGGGTTCTCTCAGGGCAGCTCAGACTAGGGCAAGGCGTAAGACCTCAAAGGCATGTGAGACGTGCCAGAAGTCTGTTGGTGAAAGTGTGGGTTTGGTGGGGAAACGAATCTGCTCCAGGAGAGAGTGCAGGGCGTCTCCCTACACTCGGCGTATGGAGAGCGGCTCCAAAGGGCTCCGGGCCTGGATGTTGCTCAGCAGACCCAGGGGTGCCCGGGAGTACTCCGTGTTCCAGCCTGGAACAGGGTGCCCCCGCGAGCCTCCCAGGTGTCCAGGAAAATCTACTGCCGTTCAACACACGCAGAGCAGAGGCTACGACCTCAGGGAAACTGCTGCGCGGCTCCGCTTCTGCACCTCACGTCAGGGCCTTCCCTCCAGGTCTGTGCTCAATCTGGCTGTCCCGTTAGTGACGCAGCATTGCGAGATGCTGACGTTCTCCTCGAGCAGAGTGCCTTCAGGTACGAGGCCCGCGAAGTAGGCAGAGTGTCTTCTCACGGCAGCTCTCACAAGGGCGACGACAAAGATTTCCTGGGAGCTTCGGATTCACCAGAAATCTGGTTCTGAGGCCGTGTGAGGCTCTGGAAATGGAGCTCTCCTCAAGGAACGTGCAGGGTGTTGCCCATCACTCGGCACGCACACAGGGCCTCCGAGGGGCAGAGCAATGGGCCTGGATGTTGCTCAGCCGGACCACGGCGTGGGGGGTGTCTGGAGGTCCTCAGTGACCTTGGAGGGAAATGGATGCACACCCGAGGGGCCTAGGAGTCCTCAAATGGGTAATTCCGTTAAAATAAACCCGAACGGTGACTAAGAACTCATGGAAACTGCTGCATGCCGCCCTTCCTGCCCGGCTACGCAGGGCCTAAACTGGAGGCAAATTCTCACGTTGAGTTTCCCTTTCGTTCTGGAGCTTGTCAGGCTAACCACCACCGCGGCCATGGAAGCACCGGGTTGAGACGGAGCAAACTCATGTTCTTCCCAGAAGCATTTCTACCGGGTTTCCAGGCCTGTCAACAGCAGGGGACATCAGGCAGCTTCAAGGCAGCATGAAGGCAGCCTTCCAAGTGGGAAAGCAAGGATAGTTCCAGCAGGCTCCCGTTTCCACGCGCACACTCAGCTTACCTCCCTGTGGTTTCTAACCAGTCCAAAGAGACACATGTTACCCTGCGTTTGCTTCCCTGAACCAACTCCCCGAAGTAGGGTGTTCTGGGTCAAGTGAACTGCCTCAACCAAGGAATGCCCTGCCTAGTTACGCCTCTGGGGCCTGTGGCTATTCCAACGCCTGCAGTGCCACAGGAAGCACGGGGCTGAAATCGCAGTAAGAACGCAAGCCGACTTTCTCTTGGAGGCAGGGTGACTTCCGGCAGGGCGGTCCTAGATGGAATGCGAGGCCGAGGGTTCTCTCAGGGCAGCTCAGACTAGGGCAAGGCGTAAGACCTCAAAGGCATGTGAGACGTGCCAGAAGTCTGTTGGTGAAAGTGTGGGTTTGGTGGGGAAACGAATCTGCTCCAGGAGAGAGTGCAGGGCGTCTCCCTACACTCGGCGTATGGAGAGCGGCTCCAAAGGGCTCCGGGCCTGGATGTTGCTCAGCAGACCCAGGGGTGCCCGGGAGTACTCCGTGTTCCAGCCTGGAACAGGGTGCCCCCGCGAGCCTCCCAGGTGTCCAGGAAAATCTACTGCCGTTCAACACACGCAGAGCAGAGGCTACGACCTCAGGGAAACTGCTGCGCGGCTCCGCTTCTGCACCTCACGTCAGGGCCTTCCCTCCAGGTCTGTGCTCAATCTGGCTGTCCCGTTAGCGACGCAGCATTGCGAGATGCTGACGTTCTCCTCGAGCAGAGTGCCTTCAGGTACGAGGCCCGCGAAGTAGGCAGAGTGTCTTCTCACGGCAGCTCTCACAAGGGCGACGACAAAGATTTCCTGGGAGCTTCGGATTCACCAGAAATCTGGTTCTGAGGCCGTGTGAGGCTCTGGAAATGGAGCTCTCCTCAAGGAACGTGCAGGGTGTTGCCCATCACTCGGCACGCACACAGGGCCTCCGAGGGGCAGAGCAATGGGCCTGGATGTTGCTCAGCCGGACCACGGCGTGGGGGGTGTCTGGAGGTCCTCAGTGACCTTGGAGGGAAATGGATGCACACCCGAGGGGCCTAGGAGTCCTCAAATGGGTAATTCCGTTAAAATAAACCCGAACGGTGACTAAGAACTCATGGAAACTGCTGCATGCCGCCCTTCCTGCCCGGCTACGCAGGGCCTAAACTGGAGGCAAATTCTCACGTTGAGTTTCCCTTTCGTTCTGGAGCTTGTCAGGCTAACCACCACCGCGGCCATGGAAGCACCGGGTTGAGACGGAGCAAACTCATGTTCTTCCCAGAAGTATTTCTACCGGGTTTCCAGGCCTGTCAACAGCAGGGGACATCAGGCAGCTTCAAGGCAGCATGAAGGCAGCCTTCCAAGTGGGAAAGCAAGGATAGTTCCAGCAGGCTCCCTTTTCCACGCGCACACTCAGCTTACCTCCCTGTGGTTTCTAACCAGTCCAAAGAGACACATGTTACCCTGCGTTTGCTTCCCTGAACCAACTCCCCGAAGTAGGGTGTTCTGGGTCAAGTGAACTGCCTCAACCAAGGAATGCCCTGCCTAGTTACGCCTCTGGGGCCTGTGGCTATTCCAACGCCTGCAGTGCCACAGGAAGCACGGGGCTGAAATCGCAGTAAGAACGCAAGCCGACTTTCTCTTGGAGGCAGGGTGACTTCCGGCAGGGCGGTCCTAGATGGAATGCGAGGCCGAGGGTTCTCTCAGGGCAGCTCAGACTAGGGCAAGGCGTAAGACCTCAAAGGCATGTGAGACGTGCCAGAAGTCTGTTGGTGAAAGTGTGGGTTTGGTGGGGAAACGAATCTGCTCCAGGAGAGAGTGCAGGGCGTCTCCCTACACTCGGCGTATGGAGAGCGGCTCCAAAGGGCTCCGGGCCTGGATGTTGCTCAGCAGACCCAGGGGTGCCCAGGAGTACTCCGTGTTCCAGCCTGGAACAGGGTGCCCCCGCGAGCCTCCCAGGTGTCCAGGAAAATCTACTGCCGTTCAAGACACGCAGAGCAGAGGCTACGGCCTCACGGAAACTGCTGCGCGGCTCTGCTTCTGCACCTCACGTCAGGGCCTTCCCTCCAGGCCTGTGCTCAATGTGGCTGTCCCGTTAGCGACGCAGCATTGCGAGATGCTGACGTTCTCCTCGAGCAGAGTGCCTTCAGGTACGAGGCCCGCGAAGTAGGCAAAGCAGAGTGTTTTCTCACGGCAGCTCTCACAAGGGCGACGACAAAGAGTTCCTGGGAGCTTCGGACTCACCAGAAATCTGGTTCTGAGGCCGTGTGAGGGCTCTGGAAATGGAGCTCTCCTCAAGGAACGTGCAGGGTGTTGCCCATCACTCGGCACGCACACAGGGCCTCCGAGGGGCAGAGCAATGGGCCTGGATGTTGCTCAGCCGGACCACGGCGTGGGGGGTGTCTGGAGGTCCTCAGTGACCTTGGAGGGAAATGGATGCACACCCGAGGGGCCTAGGAGTCCTCAAATGGGTAATTCCGTTAAAATAAACCCGAACGGTGACTAAGAACTCATGGAAACTGCTGCATGCCGCCCTTCCTGCCCGGCTACGCAGGGCCTAAACTGGAGGCAAATTCTCACGTTGAGTTTCCCTTTCGTTCTGGAGCTTGTCAGGCTAACCACCACCGCGGCCATGGAAGCACCGGGTTGAGACGGAGCAAACTCATTTTCTTCCCAGAAGCATTTCTACCGGGTTTCCAGGCCTGTCAACAGCAGGGGACATCAGGCAGCTTCAAGGCAGCATGAAGGCAGCCTTCCAAGTGGGAAAGCAAGGATAGTTCCAGCAGGCTCCCTTTTCCACGCGCACACTCAGCTTACCTCCCTGTGGTTTCTAACCAGTCCAAAGAGACACATGTTACCCTGCGTTTGCTTCCCTGAACCAACTCCCCGAAGTAGGGTGTTCTGGGTCAAGTGAACTGCCTCAACCAAGGAATGCCCTGCCTAGTTACGCCTCTGGGGCCTGTGGCTATTCCAACGCCTGCAGTGCCACAGGAAGCACGGGGCTGAAATCGCAGTAAGAACGCAAGCCGACTTTCTCTTGGAGGCAGGGTGACTTCCGGCAGGGCGGTCCTAGATGGAATGCGAGGCCGAGGGTTCTCTCAGGGCAGCTCAGACTAGGGCAAGGCGTAAGACCTCAAAGGCATGTGAGACGTGCCAGAAGTCTGTTGGTGAAAGTGTGGGTTTGGTGGGGAAACGAATCTGCTCCAGGAGAGAGTGCAGGGCGTCTCCCTACACTCGGCGTATGGAGAGCGGCTCCAAAGGGCTCCGGGCCTGGATGTTGCTCAGCAGACCCAGGGGTGCCCGGGAGTACTCCGTGTTCCAGCCTGGAACAGGGTGCCCCCGCGAGCCTCCCAGGTGTCCAGGAAAATCTACTGCCGTTCAACACACGCAGAGCAGAGGCTACGACCTCAGGGAAACTGCTGCGCGGCTCCGCTTCTGCACCTCACGTCAGGGCCTTCCCTCCAGGTCTGTGCTCAATCTGGCTGTCCCGTTAGTGACGCAGCATTGCGAGATGCTGACGTTCTCCTCGAGCAGAGTGCCTTCAGGTACGAGGCCCGCGAAGTAGGCAGAGTGTCTTCTCACGGCAGCTCTCACAAGGGCGACGACAAAGATTTCCTGGGAGCTTCGGATTCACCAGAAATCTGGTTCTGAGGCCGTGTGAGGCTCTGGAAATGGAGCTCTCCTCAAGGAACGTGCAGGGTGTTGCCCATCACTCGGCACGCACACAGGGCCTCCGAGGGGCAGAGCAATGGGCCTGGATGTTGCTCAGCCGGACCACGGCGTGGGGGGTGTCTGGAGGTCCTCAGTGACCTTGGAGGGAAATGGATGCACACCCGAGGGGCCTAGGAGTCCTCAAATGGGTAATTCCGTTAAAATAAACCCGAACGGTGACTAAGAACTCATGGAAACTGCTGCATGCCGCCCTTCCTGCCCGGCTACGCAGGGCCTAAACTGGAGGCAAATTCTCACGTTGAGTTTCCCTTTCGTTCTGGAGCTTGTCAGGCTAACCACCACCGCGGCCATGGAAGCACCGGGTTGAGACGGAGCAAACTCATGTTCTTCCCAGAAGCATTTCTACCGGGTTTCCAGGCCTGTCAACAGCAGGGGACATCAGGCAGCTTCAAGGCAGCATGAAGGCAGCCTTCCAAGTGGGAAAGCAAGGATAGTTCCAGCAGGCTCCCGTTTCCACGCGCACACTCAGCTTACCTCCCTGTGGTTTCTAACCAGTCCAAAGAGACACATGTTACCCTGCGTTTGCTTCCCTGAACCAACTCCCCGAAGTAGGGTGTTCTGGGTCAAGTGAACTGCCTCAACCAAGGAATGCCCTGCCTAGTTACGCCTCTGGGGCCTGTGGCTATTCCAACGCCTGCAGTGCCACAGGAAGCACGGGGCTGAAATCGCAGTAAGAACGCAAGCCGACTTTCTCTTGGAGGCAGGGTGACTTCCGGCAGGGCGGTCCTAGATGGAATGCGAGGCCGAGGGTTCTCTCAGGGCAGCTCAGACTAGGGTAAGGCGTAAGACCTCAAAGGCATGTGAGACGTGCCAGAAGTCTGTTGGTGAAAGTGTGGGTTTGGTGGGGAAACGAATCTGCTCCAGGAGAGAGTGCAGGGCGTCTCCCTACACTCGGCGTATGGAGAGCGGCTCCAAAGGGCTCCGGGCCTGGATGTTGCTCAGCAGACCCAGGGGTGCCCGGGAGTACTCCGTGTTCCAGCCTGGAACAGGGTGCCCCCGCGAGCCTCCCAGGTGTCCAGGAAAATCTACTGCCGTTCAACACGCAGAGCAGAGGCTACGACCTCAGGGAAACTGCTGCGCGGCTCCGCTTCTGCACCTCACGTCAGGGCCTTCCCTCCAGGTCTGTGCTCAATCTGGCTGTCCCGTTAGCGACGCAGCATTGCGAGATGCTGACGTTCTCCTCGAGCAGAGTGCCTTCAGGTACGAGGCCCGCGAAGTAGGCAGAGTGTCTTCTCACGGCAGCTCTCACAAGGGCGACGACAAAGAGTTCCTGGGAGCTTCGGACTCACCAGAAATCTGGTTCTGAGGCCGTGTGAGGGCTCTGGAAATGGAGCTCTCCTCAAGGAACGTGCAGGGTGTTGCCCATCACTCGGCACGCACACAGGGCCTCCGAGGGGCAGAGCAATGGGCCTGGATGTTGCTCAGCCGGACCACGGCGTGGGGGGTGTCTGGAGGTCCTCAGTGACCTTGGAGGGAAATGGATGCACACCCGAGGGGCCTAGGAGTCCTCAAATGGGTAATTCCGTTAAAATAAACCCGAACGGTGACTAAGAACTCATGGAAACTGCTGCATGCCGCCCTTCCTGCCCGGCTACGCAGGGCCTAAACTGGAGGCAAATTCTCACGTTGAGTTTCCCTTTCGTTCTGGAGCTTGTCAGGCTAACCACCACCGCGGCCATGGAAGCACCGGGTTGAGACGGAGCAAACTCATTTTCTTCCCAGAAGCATTTCTACCGGGTTTCCAGGCCTGTCAACAGCAGGGGACATCAGGCAGCTTCAAGGCAGCATGAAGGCAGCCTTCCAAGTGGGAAAGCAAGGATAGTTCCAGCAGGCTCCCTTTTCCACGCGCACACTCAGCTTACCTCCCTGTGGTTTCTAACCAGTCCAAAGAGACACATGTTACCCTGCGTTTGCTTCCCTGAACCAACTCCCCGAAGTAGGGTGTTCTGGGTCAAGTGAACTGCCTCAACCAAGGAATGCCCTGCCTAGTTACGCCTCTGGGGCCTGTGGCTATTCCAACGCCTGCAGTGCCACAGGAAGCACGGGGCTGAAATCGCAGTAAGAACGCAAGCCGACTTTCTCTTGGAGGCAGGGTGACTTCCGGCAGGGCGGTCCTAGATGGAATGCGAGGCCGAGGGTTCTCTCAGGGCAGCTCAGACTAGGGCAAGGCGTAAGACCTCAAAGGCATGTGAGACGTGCCAGAAGTCTGTTGGTGAAAGTGTGGGTTTGGTGGGGAAACGAATCTGCTCCAGGAGAGAGTGCAGGGCGTCTCCCTACACTCGGCGTATGGAGAGCGGCTCCAAAGGGCTCCGGGCCTGGATGTTGCTCAGCAGACCCAGGGGTGCCCGGGAGTACTCCGTGTTCCAGCCTGGAACAGGGTGCCCCCGCGAGCCTCCCAGGTGTCCAGGAAAATCTACTGCCGTTCAAGACACGCAGAGCAGAGGCTACGGCCTCACGGAAACTGCTGCGCGGCTCTGCTTCTGCACCTCACGTCAGGGCCTTCCCTCCAGGCCTGTGCTCAATGTGGCTGTCCCGTTAGCGACGCAGCATTGCGAGATGCTGACGTTCTCCTCGAGCAGAGTGCCTTCAGGTACGAGGCCCGCGAAGTAGGCAAAGCAGAGTGTTTTCTCACGGCAGCTCTCACAAGGGCGACGACAAAGAGTTCCTGGGAGCTTCGGACTCACCAGAAATCTGGTTCTGAGGCCGTGTGAGGGCTCTGGAAATGGAGCTCTCCTCAAGGAACGTGCAGGGTGTTGCCCATCACTCGGCACGCACACAGGGCCTCCGAGGGGCAGAGCAATGGGCCTGGATGTTGCTCAGCCGGACCACGGCGTGGGGGGTGTCTGGAGGTCCTCAGTGACCTTGGAGGGAAATGGATGCACACCCGAGGGGCCTAGGAGTCCTCAAATGGGTAATTCCGTTAAAATAAACCCGAACGGTGACTAAGAACTCATGGAAACTGCTGCATGCCGCCCTTCCTGCCCGGCTACGCAGGGCCTAAACTGGAGGCAAATTCTCACGTTGAGTTTCCCTTTCGTTCTGGAGCTTGTCAGGCTAACCACCACCGCGGCCATGGAAGCACCGGGTTGAGACGGAGCAAACTCATTTTCTTCCCAGAAGCATTTCTACCGGGTTTCCAGGCCTGTCAACAGCAGGGGACATCAGGCAGCTTCAAGGCAGCATGAAGGCAGCCTTCCAAGTGGGAAAGCAAGGATAGTTCCAGCAGGCTCCCTTTTCCACGCGCACACTCAGCTTACCTCCCTGTGGTTTCTAACCAGTCCAAAGAGACACATGTTACCCTGCGTTTGCTTCCCTGAACCAACTCCCCGAAGTAGGGTGTTCTGGGTCAAGTGAACTGCCTCAACCAAGGAATGCCCTGCCTAGTTACGCCTCTGGGGCCTGTGGCTATTCCAACGCCTGCAGTGCCACAGGAAGCACGGGGCTGAAATCGCAGTAAGAACGCAAGCCGACTTTCTCTTGGAGGCAGGGTGACTTCCGGCAGGGCGGTCCTAGATGGAATGCGAGGCCGAGGGTTCTCTCAGGGCAGCTCAGACTAGGGCAAGGCGTAAGACCTCAAAGGCATGTGAGACGTGCCAGAAGTCTGTTGGTGAAAGTGTGGGTTTGGTGGGGAAACGAATCTGCTCCAGGAGAGAGTGCAGGGCGTCTCCCTACACTCGGCGTATGGAGAGCGGCTCCAAAGGGCTCCGGGCCTGGATGTTGCTCAGCAGACCCAGGGGTGCCCGGGAGTACTCCGTGTTCCAGCCTGGAACAGGGTGCCCCCGCGAGCCTCCCAGGTGTCCAGGAAAATCTACTGCCGTTCAACACACGCAGAGCAGAGGCTACGACCTCAGGGAAACTGCTGCGCGGCTCCGCTTCTGCACCTCACGTCAGGGCCTTCCCTCCAGGTCTGTGCTCAATCTGGCTGTCCCGTTAGCGACGCAGCATTGCGAGATGCTGACGTTCTCCTCGAGCAGAGTGCCTTCAGGTACGAGGCCCGCGAAGTAGGCAGAGTGTCTTCTCACGGCAGCTCTCACAAGGGCGACGACAAAGATTTCCTGGGAGCTTCGGATTCACCAGAAATCTGGTTCTGAGGCCGTGTGAGGCTCTGGAAATGGAGCTCTCCTCAAGGAACGTGCAGGGTGTTGCCCATCACTCGGCACGCACACAGGGCCTCCGAGGGGCAGAGCAATGGGCCTGGATGTTGCTCAGCCGGACCACGGCGTGGGGGGTGTCTGGAGGTCCTCAGTGACCTTGGAGGGAAATGGATGCACACCCGAGGGGCCTAGGAGTCCTCAAATGGGTAATTCCGTTAAAATAAACCCGAACGGTGACTAAGAACTCATGGAAACTGCTGCATGCCGCCCTTCCTGCCCGGCTACGCAGGGCCTAAACTGGAGGCAAATTCTCACGTTGAGTTTCCCTTTCGTTCTGGAGCTTGTCAGGCTAACCACCACCGCGGCCATGGAAGCACCGGGTTGAGACGGAGCAAACTCATGTTCTTCCCAGAAGTATTTCTACCGGGTTTCCAGGCCTGTCAACAGCAGGGGACATCAGGCAGCTTCAAGGCAGCATGAAGGCAGCCTTCCAAGTGGGAAAGCAAGGATAGTTCCAGCAGGCTCCCTTTTCCACGCGCACACTCAGCTTACCTCCCTGTGGTTTCTAACCAGTCCAAAGAGACACATGTTACCCTGCGTTTGCTTCCCTGAACCAACTCCCCGAAGTAGGGTGTTCTGGGTCAAGTGAACTGCCTCAACCAAGGAATGCCCTGCCTAGTTACGCCTC
This sequence comes from Pseudorca crassidens, assembly GCF_039906515.1. NCBI lineage: Eukaryota > Metazoa > Chordata > Mammalia > Artiodactyla > Delphinidae > Pseudorca > Pseudorca crassidens. The sequence continues at coordinate 53,472 of NW_027136177.1, read as the reverse complement.
TGGGGCCTGTGGCTATTCCAACGCCTGCAGTGCCACAGGAAGCACGGGGCTGAAATCGCAGTAAGAACGCAAGCCGACTTTCTCTTGGAGGCAGGGTGACTTCCGGCAGGGCGGTCCTAGATGGAATGCGAGGCCGAGGGTTCTCTCAGGGCAGCTCAGACTAGGGCAAGGCGTAAGACCTCAAAGGCATGTGAGACGTGCCAGAAGTCTGTTGGTGAAAGTGTGGGTTTGGTGGGGAAACGAATCTGCTCCAGGAGAGAGTGCAGGGCGTCTCCCTACACTCGGCGTATGGAGAGCGGCTCCAAAGGGCTCCGGGCCTGGATGTTGCTCAGCAGACCCAGGGGTGCCCAGGAGTACTCCGTGTTCCAGCCTGGAACAGGGTGCCCCCGCGAGCCTCCCAGGTGTCCAGGAAAATCTACTGCCGTTCAAGACACGCAGAGCAGAGGCTACGGCCTCACGGAAACTGCTGCGCGGCTCTGCTTCTGCACCTCACGTCAGGGCCTTCCCTCCAGGCCTGTGCTCAATGTGGCTGTCCCGTTAGCGACGCAGCATTGCGAGATGCTGACGTTCTCCTCGAGCAGAGTGCCTTCAGGTACGAGGCCCGCGAAGTAGGCAAAGCAGAGTGTTTTCTCACGGCAGCTCTCACAAGGGCGACGACAAAGAGTTCCTGGGAGCTTCGGACTCACCAGAAATCTGGTTCTGAGGCCGTGTGAGGGCTCTGGAAATGGAGCTCTCCTCAAGGAACGTGCAGGGTGTTGCCCATCACTCGGCACGCACACAGGGCCTCCGAGGGGCAGAGCAATGGGCCTGGATGTTGCTCAGCCGGACCACGGCGTGGGGGGTGTCTGGAGGTCCTCAGTGACCTTGGAGGGAAATGGATGCACACCCGAGGGGCCTAGGAGTCCTCAAATGGGTAATTCCGTTAAAATAAACCCGAACGGTGACTAAGAACTCATGGAAACTGCTGCATGCCGCCCTTCCTGCCCGGCTACGCAGGGCCTAAACTGGAGGCAAATTCTCACGTTGAGTTTCCCTTTCGTTCTGGAGCTTGTCAGGCTAACCACCACCGCGGCCATGGAAGCACCGGGTTGAGACGGAGCAAACTCATTTTCTTCCCAGAAGCATTTCTACCGGGTTTCCAGGCCTGTCAACAGCAGGGGACATCAGGCAGCTTCAAGGCAGCATGAAGGCAGCCTTCCAAGTGGGAAAGCAAGGATAGTTCCAGCAGGCTCCCTTTTCCACGCGCACACTCAGCTTACCTCCCTGTGGTTTCTAACCAGTCCAAAGAGACACATGTTACCCTGCGTTTGCTTCCCTGAACCAACTCCCCGAAGTAGGGTGTTCTGGGTCAAGTGAACTGCCTCAACCAAGGAATGCCCTGCCTAGTTACGCCTCTGGGGCCTGTGGCTATTCCAACGCCTGCAGTGCCACAGGAAGCACGGGGCTGAAATCGCAGTAAGAACGCAAGCCGACTTTCTCTTGGAGGCAGGGTGACTTCCGGCAGGGCGGTCCTAGATGGAATGCGAGGCCGAGGGTTCTCTCAGGGCAGCTCAGACTAGGGCAAGGCGTAAGACCTCAAAGGCATGTGAGACGTGCCAGAAGTCTGTTGGTGAAAGTGTGGGTTTGGTGGGGAAACGAATCTGCTCCAGGAGAGAGTGCAGGGCGTCTCCCTACACTCGGCGTATGGAGAGCGGCTCCAAAGGGCTCCGGGCCTGGATGTTGCTCAGCAGACCCAGGGGTGCCCGGGAGTACTCCGTGTTCCAGCCTGGAACAGGGTGCCCCCGCGAGCCTCCCAGGTGTCCAGGAAAATCTACTGCCGTTCAACACACGCAGAGCAGAGGCTACGACCTCAGGGAAACTGCTGCGCGGCTCCGCTTCTGCACCTCACGTCAGGGCCTTCCCTCCAGGTCTGTGCTCAATCTGGCTGTCCCGTTAGCGACGCAGCATTGCGAGATGCTGACGTTCTCCTCGAGCAGAGTGCCTTCAGGTACGAGGCCCGCGAAGTAGGCAGAGTGTCTTCTCACGGCAGCTCTCACAAGGGCGACGACAAAGATTTCCTGGGAGCTTCGGATTCACCAGAAATCTGGTTCTGAGGCCGTGTGAGGCTCTGGAAATGGAGCTCTCCTCAAGGAACGTGCAGGGTGTTGCCCATCACTCGGCACGCACACAGGGCCTCCGAGGGGCAGAGCAATGGGCCTGGATGTTGCTCAGCCGGACCACGGCGTGGGGGGTGTCTGGAGGTCCTCAGTGACCTTGGAGGGAAATGGATGCACACCCGAGGGGCCTAGGAGTCCTCAAATGGGTAATTCCGTTAAAATAAACCCGAACGGTGACTAAGAACTCATGGAAACTGCTGCATGCCGCCCTTCCTGCCCGGCTACGCAGGGCCTAAACTGGAGGCAAATTCTCACGTTGAGTTTCCCTTTCGTTCTGGAGCTTGTCAGGCTAACCACCACCGCGGCCATGGAAGCACCGGGTTGAGACGGAGCAAACTCATGTTCTTCCCAGAAGTATTTCTACCGGGTTTCCAGGCCTGTCAACAGCAGGGGACATCAGGCAGCTTCAAGGCAGCATGAAGGCAGCCTTCCAAGTGGGAAAGCAAGGATAGTTCCAGCAGGCTCCCTTTTCCACGCGCACACTCAGCTTACCTCCCTGTGGTTTCTAACCAGTCCAAAGAGACACATGTTACCCTGCGTTTGCTTCCCTGAACCAACTCCCCGAAGTAGGGTATTCTGGGTCAAGTGAACTGCCTCAACCAAGGAATGCCCTGCCTAGTTACGCCTCTGGGGCCTGTGGCTATTCCAACGCCTGCAGTGCCACAGGAAGCACGGGGCTGAAATCGCAGTAAGAACGCAAGCCGACTTTCTCTTGGAGGCAGGGTGACTTCCGGCAGGGCGGTCCTAGATGGAATGCGAGGCCGAGGGTTCTCTCAGGGCAGCTCAGACTAGGGCAAGGCGTAAGACCTCAAAGGCATGTGAGACGTGCCAGAAGTCTGTTGGTGAAAGTGTGGGTTTGGTGGGGAAACGAATCTGCTCCAGGAGAGAGTGCAGGGCGTCTCCCTACACTCGGCGTATGGAGAGCGGCTCCAAAGGGCTCCGGGCCTGGATGTTGCTCAGCAGACCCAGGGGTGCCCGGGAGTACTCCGTGTTCCAGCCTGGAACAGGGTGCCCCCGCGAGCCTCCCAGGTGTCCAGGAAAATCTACTGCCGTTCAAGACACGCAGAGCAGAGGCTACGGCCTCACGGAAACTGCTGCGCGGCTCTGCTTCTGCACCTCACGTCAGGGCCTTCCCTCCAGGCCTGTGCTCAATGTGGCTGTCCCGTTAGCGACGCAGCATTGCGAGATGCTGACGTTCTCCTCGAGCAGAGTGCCTTCAGGTACGAGGCCCGCGAAGTAGGCAAAGCAGAGTGTTTTCTCACGGCAGCTCTCACAAGGGCGACGACAAAGAGTTCCTGGGAGCTTCGGACTCACCAGAAATCTGGTTCTGAGGCCGTGTGAGGGCTCTGGAAATGGAGCTCTCCTCAAGGAACGTGCAGGGTGTTGCCCATCACTCGGCACGCACACAGGGCCTCCGAGGGGCAGAGCAATGGGCCTGGATGTTGCTCAGCCGGACCACGGCGTGGGGGGTGTCTGGAGGTCCTCAGTGACCTTGGAGGGAAATGGATGCACACCCGAGGGGCCTAGGAGTCCTCAAATGGGTAATTCCGTTAAAATAAACCCGAACGGTGACTAAGAACTCATGGAAACTGCTGCATGCCGCCCTTCCTGCCCGGCTACGCAGGGCCTAAACTGGAGGCAAATTCTCACGTTGAGTTTCCCTTTCGTTCTGGAGCTTGTCAGGCTAACCACCACCGCGGCCATGGAAGCACCGGGTTGAGACGGAGCAAACTCATTTTCTTCCCAGAAGCATTTCTACCGGGTTTCCAGGCCTGTCAACAGCAGGGGACATCAGGCAGCTTCAAGGCAGCATGAAGGCAGCCTTCCAAGTGGGAAAGCAAGGATAGTTCCAGCAGGCTCCCTTTTCCACGCGCACACTCAGCTTACCTCCCTGTGGTTTCTAACCAGTCCAAAGAGACACATGTTACCCTGCGTTTGCTTCCCTGAACCAACTCCCCGAAGTAGGGTGTTCTGGGTCAAGTGAACTGCCTCAACCAAGGAATGCCCTGCCTAGTTACGCCTCTGGGGCCTGTGGCTATTCCAACGCCTGCAGTGCCACAGGAAGCACGGGGCTGAAATCGCAGTAAGAACGCAAGCCGACTTTCTCTTGGAGGCAGGGTGACTTCCGGCAGGGCGGTCCTAGATGGAATGCGAGGCCGAGGGTTCTCTCAGGGCAGCTCAGACTAGGGCAAGGCGTAAGACCTCAAAGGCATGTGAGACGTGCCAGAAGTCTGTTGGTGAAAGTGTGGGTTTGGTGGGGAAACGAATCTGCTCCAGGAGAGAGTGCAGGGCGTCTCCCTACACTCGGCGTATGGAGAGCGGCTCCAAAGGGCTCCGGGCCTGGATGTTGCTCAGCAGACCCAGGGGTGCCCGGGAGTACTCCGTGTTCCAGCCTGGAACAGGGTGCCCCCGCGAGCCTCCCAGGTGTCCAGGAAAATCTACTGCCGTTCAAGACACGCAGAGCAGAGGCTACGGCCTCACGGAAACTGCTGCGCGGCTCTGCTTCTGCACCTCACGTCAGGGCCTTCCCTCCAGGCCTGTGCTCAATGTGGCTGTCCCGTTAGCGACGCAGCATTGCGAGATGCTGACGTTCTCCTCGAGCAGAGTGCCTTCAGGTACGAGTCCCGCGAAGTAGGCAAAGCAGAGTGTTTTCTCACGGCAGCTCTCACAAGGGCGACGACAAAGAGTTCCTGGGAGCTTCGGACTCACCAGAAATCTGGTTCTGAGGCCGTGTGAGGGCTCTGGAAATGGAGCTCTCCTCAAGGAACGTGCAGGGTGTTGCCCATCACTCGGCACGCACACAGGGCCTCCGAGGGGCAGAGCAATGGGCCTGGATGTTGCTCAGCCGGACCACGGCGTGGGGGGTGTCTGGAGGTCCTCAGTGACCTTGGAGGGAAATGGATGCACACCCGAGGGGCCTAGGAGTCCTCAAATGGGTAATTCCGTTAAAATAAACCCGAACGGTGACTAAGAACTCATGGAAACTGCTGCATGCCGCCCTTCCTGCCCGGCTACGCAGGGCCTAAACTGGAGGCAAATTCTCACGTTGAGTTTCCCTTTCGTTCTGGAGCTTGTCAGGCTAACCACCACCGCGGCCATGGAAGCACCGGGTTGAGACGGAGCAAACTCATTTTCTTCCCAGAAGTATTTCTACCGGGTTTCCAGGCCTGTCAACAGCAGGGGACATCAGGCAGCTTCAAGGCAGCATGAAGGCAGCCTTCCAAGTGGGAAAGCAAGGATAGTTCCAGCAGGCTCCCTTTTCCACGCGCACACTCAGCTTACCTCCCTGTGGTTTCTAACCAGTCCAAAGAGACACATGTTACCCTGCGTTTGCTTCCCTGAACCAACTCCCCGAAGTAGGGTGTTCTGGGTCAAGTGAACTGCCTCAACCAAGGAATGCCCTGCCTAGTTACGCCTCTGGGGCCTGTGGCTATTCCAACGCCTGCAGTGCCACAGGAAGCACGGGGCTGAAATCGCAGTAAGAACGCAAGCCGACTTTCTCTTGGAGGCAGGGTGACTTCCGGCAGGGCGGTCCTAGATGGAATGCGAGGCCGAGGGTTCTCTCAGGGCAGCTCAGACTAGGGCAAGGCGTAAGACCTCAAAGGCATGTGAGACGTGCCAGAAGTCTGTTGGTGAAAGTGTGGGTTTGGTGGGGAAACGAATCTGCTCCAGGAGAGAGTGCAGGGCGTCTCCCTACACTCGGCGTATGGAGAGCGGCTCCAAAGGGCTCCGGGCCTGGATGTTGCTCAGCAGACCCCGGGGTGCCCAGGAGTACTCCGTGTTCCAGCCTGGAACAGGGTGCCCCCGCGAGCCTCCCAGGTGTCCAGGAAAATCTACTGCCGTTCAAGACACGCAGAGCAGAGGCTACGGCCTCACGGAAACTGCTGCGCGGCTCTGCTTCTGCACCTCACGTCAGGGCCTTCCCTCCAGGCCTGTGCTCAATGTGGCTGTCCCGTTAGCGACGCAGCATTGCGAGATGCTGACGTTCTCCTCGAGCAGAGTGCCTTCAGGTACGAGGCCCGCGAAGTAGGCAAAGCAGAGTGTTTTCTCACGGCAGCTCTCACAAGGGCGACGACAAAGAGTTCCTGGGAGCTTCGGACTCACCAGAAATCTGGTTCTGAGGCCGTGTGAGGGCTCTGGAAATGGAGCTCTCCTCAAGGAACGTGCAGGGTGTTGCCCATCACTCGGCACGCACACAGGGCCTCCGAGGGGCAGAGCAATGGGCCTGGATGTTGCTCAGCCGGACCACGGCGTGGGGGGTGTCTGGAGGTCCTCAGTGACCTTGGAGGGAAATGGATGCACACCCGAGGGGCCTAGGAGTCCTCAAATGGGTAATTCCGTTAAAATAAACCCGAACGGTGACTAAGAACTCATGGAAACTGCTGCATGCCGCCCTTCCTGCCCGGCTACGCAGGGCCTAAACTGGAGGCAAATTCTCACGTTGAGTTTCCCTTTCGTTCTGGAGCTTGTCAGGCTAACCACCACCGCGGCCATGGAAGCACCGGGTTGAGACGGAGCAAACTCATTTTCTTCCCAGAAGCATTTCTACCGGGTTTCCAGGCCTGTCAACAGCAGGGGACATCAGGCAGCTTCAAGGCAGCATGAAGGCAGCCTTCCAAGTGGGAAAGCAAGGATAGTTCCAGCAGGCTCCCTTTTCCACGCGCACACTCAGCTTACCTCCCTGTGGTTTCTAACCAGTCCAAAGAGACACATGTTACCCTGCGTTTGCTTCCCTGAACCAACTCCCCGAAGTAGGGTGTTCTGGGTCAAGTGAACTGCCTCAACCAAGGAATGCCCTGCCTAGTTACGCCTCTGGGGCCTGTGGCTATTCCAACGCCTGCAGTGCCACAGGAAGCACGGGGCTGAAATCGCAGTAAGAACGCAAGCCGACTTTCTCTTGGAGGCAGGGTGACTTCCGGCAGGGCGGTCCTAGATGGAATGCGAGGCCGAGGGTTCTCTCAGGGCAGCTCAGACTAGGGCAAGGCGTAAGACCTCAAAGGCATGTGAGACGTGCCAGAAGTCTGTTGGTGAAAGTGTGGGTTTGGTGGGGAAACGAATCTGCTCCAGGAGAGAGTGCAGGGCGTCTCCCTACACTCGGCGTATGGAGAGCGGCTCCAAAGGGCTCCGGGCCTGGATGTTGCTCAGCAGACCCAGGGGTGCCCGGGAGTACTCCGTGTTCCAGCCTGGAACAGGGTGCCCCCGCGAGCCTCCCAGGTGTCCAGGAAAATCTACTGCCGTTCAACACACGCAGAGCAGAGGCTACGACCTCAGGGAAACTGCTGCGCGGCTCCGCTTCTGCACCTCACGTCAGGGCCTTCCCTCCAGGTCTGTGCTCAATCTGGCTGTCCCGTTAGCGACGCAGCATTGCGAGATGCTGACGTTCTCCTCGAGCAGAGTGCCTTCAGGTACGAGGCCCGCGAAGTAGGCAGAGTGTCTTCTCACGGCAGCTCTCACAAGGGCGACGACAAAGATTTCCTGGGAGCTTCGGATTCACCAGAAATCTGGTTCTGAGGCCGTGTGAGGCTCTGGAAATGGAGCTCTCCTCAAGGAACGTGCAGGGTGTTGCCCATCACTCGGCACGCACACAGGGCCTCCGAGGGGCAGAGCAATGGGCCTGGATGTTGCTCAGCCGGACCACGGCGTGGGGGGTGTCTGGAGGTCCTCAGTGACCTTGGAGGGAAATGGATGCACACCCGAGGGGCCTAGGAGTCCTCAAATGGGTAATTCCGTTAAAATAAACCCGAACGGTGACTAAGAACTCATGGAAACTGCTGCATGCCGCCCTTCCTGCCCGGCTACGCAGGGCCTAAACTGGAGGCAAATTCTCACGTTGAGTTTCCCTTTCGTTCTGGAGCTTGTCAGGCTAACCACCACCGCGGCCATGGAAGCACCGGGTTGAGACGGAGCAAACTCATGTTCTTCCCAGAAGTATTTCTACCGGGTTTCCAGGCCTGTCAACAGCAGGGGACATCAGGCAGCTTCAAGGCAGCATGAAGGCAGCCTTCCAAGTGGGAAAGCAAGGATAGTTCCAGCAGGCTCCCTTTTCCACGCGCACACTCAGCTTACCTCCCTGTGGTTTCTAACCAGTCCAAAGAGACACATGTTACCCTGCGTTTGCTTCCCTGAACCAACTCCCCGAAGTAGGGTGTTCTGGGTCAAGTGAACTGCCTCAACCAAGGAATGCCCTGCCTAGTTACGCCTCTGGGGCCTGTGGCTATTCCAACGCCTGCAGTGCCACAGGAAGCACGGGGCTGAAATCGCAGTAAGAACGCAAGCCGACTTTCTCTTGGAGGCAGGGTGACTTCCGGCAGGGCGGTCCTAGATGGAATGCGAGGCCGAGGGTTCTCTCAGGGCAGCTCAGACTAGGGCAAGGCGTAAGACCTCAAAGGCATGTGAGACGTGCCAGAAGTCTGTTGGTGAAAGTGTGGGTTTGGTGGGGAAACGAATCTGCTCCAGGAGAGAGTGCAGGGCGTCTCCCTACACTCGGCGTATGGAGAGCGGCTCCAAAGGGCTCCGGGCCTGGATGTTGCTCAGCAGACCCAGGGGTGCCCAGGAGTACTCCGTGTTCCAGCCTGGAACAGGGTGCCCCCGCGAGCCTCCCAGGTGTCCAGGAAAATCTACTGCCGTTCAAGACACGCAGAGCAGAGGCTACGGCCTCACGGAAACTGCTGCGCGGCTCTGCTTCTGCACCTCACGTCAGGGCCTTCCCTCCAGGCCTGTGCTCAATGTGGCTGTCCCGTTAGCGACGCAGCATTGCGAGATGCTGACGTTCTCCTCGAGCAGAGTGCCTTCAGGTACGAGGCCCGCGAAGTAGGCAAAGCAGAGTGTTTTCTCACGGCAGCTCTCACAAGGGCGACGACAAAGAGTTCCTGGGAGCTTCGGACTCACCAGAAATCTGGTTCTGAGGCCGTGTGAGGGCTCTGGAAATGGAGCTCTCCTCAAGGAACGTGCAGGGTGTTGCCCATCACTCGGCACGCACACAGGGCCTCCGAGGGGCAGAGCAATGGGCCTGGATGTTGCTCAGCCGGACCACGGCGTGGGGGGTGTCTGGAGGTCCTCAGTGACCTTGGAGGGAAATGGATGCACACCCGAGGGGCCTAGGAGTCCTCAAATGGGTAATTCCGTTAAAATAAACCCGAACGGTGACTAAGAACTCATGGAAACTGCTGCATGCCGCCCTTCCTGCCCGGCTACGCAGGGCCTAAACTGGAGGCAAATTCTCACGTTGAGTTTCCCTTTCGTTCTGGAGCTTGTCAGGCTAACCACCACCGCGGCCATGGAAGCACCGGGTTGAGACGGAGCAAACTCATTTTCTTCCCAGAAGCATTTCTACCGGGTTTCCAGGCCTGTCAACAGCAGGGGACATCAGGCAGCTTCAAGGCAGCATGAAGGCAGCCTTCCAAGTGGGAAAGCAAGGATAGTTCCAGCAGGCTCCCTTTTCCACGCGCACACTCAGCTTACCTCCCTGTGGTTTCTAACCAGTCCAAAGAGACACATGTTACCCTGCGTTTGCTTCCCTGAACCAACTCCCCGAAGTAGGGTGTTCTGGGTCAAGTGAACTGCCTCAACCAAGGAATGCCCTGCCTAGTTACGCCTCTGGGGCCTGTGGCTATTCCAACGCCTGCAGTGCCACAGGAAGCACGGGGCTGAAATCGCAGTAAGAACGCAAGCCGACTTTCTCTTGGAGGCAGGGTGACTTCCGGCAGGGCGGTCCTAGATGGAATGCGAGGCCGAGGGTTCTCTCAGGGCAGCTCAGACTAGGGCAAGGCGTAAGACCTCAAAGGCATGTGAGACGTGCCAGAAGTCTGTTGGTGAAAGTGTGGGTTTGGTGGGGAAACGAATCTGCTCCAGGAGAGAGTGCAGGGCGTCTCCCTACACTCGGCGTATGGAGAGCGGCTCCAAAGGGCTCCGGGCCTGGATGTTGCTCAGCAGACCCAGGGGTGCCCGGGAGTACTCCGTGTTCCAGCCTGGAACAGGGTGCCCCCGCGAGCCTCCCAGGTGTCCAGGAAAATCTACTGCCGTTCAACACACGCAGAGCAGAGGCTACGACCTCAGGGAAACTGCTGCGCGGCTCCGCTTCTGCACCTCACGTCAGGGCCTTCCCTCCAGGTCTGTGCTCAATCTGGCTGTCCCGTTAGCGACGCAGCATTGCGAGATGCTGACGTTCTCCTCGAGCAGAGTGCCTTCAGGTACGAGGCCCGCGAAGTAGGCAGAGTGTCTTCTCACGGCAGCTCTCACAAGGGCGACGACAAAGATTTCCTGGGAGCTTCGGATTCACCAGAAATCTGGTTCTGAGGCCGTGTGAGGCTCTGGAAATGGAGCTCTCCTCAAGGAACGTGCAGGGTGTTGCCCATCACTCGGCACGCACACAGGGCCTCCGAGGGGCAGAGCAATGGGCCTGGATGTTGCTCAGCCGGACCACGGCGTGGGGGGTGTCTGGAGGTCCTCAGTGACCTTGGAGGGAAATGGATGCACACCCGAGGGGCCTAGGAGTCCTCAAATGGGTAATTCCGTTAAAATAAACCCGAACGGTGACTAAGAACTCATGGAAACTGCTGCATGCCGCCCTTCCTGCCCGGCTACGCAGGGCCTAAACTGGAGGCAAATTCTCACGTTGAGTTTCCCTTTCGTTCTGGAGCTTGTCAGGCTAACCACCACCGCGGCCATGGAAGCACCGGGTTGAGACGGAGCAAACTCATGTTCTTCCCAGAAGCATTTCTACCGGGTTTCCAGGCCTGTCAACAGCAGGGGACATCAGGCAGCTTCAAGGCAGCATGAAGGCAGCCTTCCAAGTGGGAAAGCAAGGATAGTTCCAGCAGGCTCCCTTTTCCACGCGCACACTCAGCTTACCTCCCTGTGGTTTCTAACCAGTCCAAAGAGACACATGTTACCCTGCGTTTGCTTCCCTGAACCAACTCCCCGAAGTAGGGTGTTCTGGGTCAAGTGAACTGCCTCAACCAAGGAATGCCCTGCCTAGTTACGCCTCTGGGGCCTGTGGCTATTCCAACGCCTGCAGTGCCACAGGAAGCACGGGGCTGAAATCGCAGTAAGAACGCAAGCCGACTTTCTCTTGGAGGCAGGGTGACTTCCGGCAGGGCGGTCCTAGATGGAATGCGAGGCCGAGGGTTCTCTCAGGGCAGCTCAGACTAGGGCAAGGCGTAAGACCTCAAAGGCATGTGAGACGTGCCAGAAGTCTGTTGGTGAAAGTGTGGGTTTGGTGGGGAAACGAATCTGCTCCAGGAGAGAGTGCAGGGCGTCTCCCTACACTCGGCGTATGGAGAGCGGCTCCAAAGGGCTCCGGGCCTGGATGTTGCTCAGCAGACCCAGGGGTGCCCGGGAGTACTCCGTGTTCCAGCCTGGAACAGGGTGCCCCCGCGAGCCTCCCAGGTGTCCAGGAAAATCTACTGCCGTTCAACACACGCAGAGCAGAGGCTACGACCTCAGGGAAACTGCTGCGCGGCTCCGCTTCTGCACCTCACGTCAGGGCCTTCCCTCCAGGTCTGTGCTCAATCTGGCTGTCCCGTTAGCGACGCAGCATTGCGAGATGCTGACGTTCTCCTCGAGCAGAGTGCCTTCAGGTACGAGGCCCGCGAAGTAGGCAGAGTGTCTTCTCACGGCAGCTCTCACAAGGGCGACGACAAAGATTTCCTGGGAGCTTCGGATTCACCAGAAATCTGGTTCTGAGGCCGTGTGAGGCTCTGGAAATGGAGCTCTCCTCAAGGAACGTGCAGGGTGTTGCCCATCACTCGGCACGCACACAGGGCCTCCGAGGGGCAGAGCAATGGGCCTGGATGTTGCTCAGCCGGACCACGGCGTGGGGGGTGTCTGGAGGTCCTCAGTGACCTTGGAGGGAAATGGATGCACACCCGAGGGGCCTAGGAGTCCTCAAATGGGTAATTCCGTTAAAATAAACCCGAACGGTGACTAAGAACTCATGGAAACTGCTGCATGCCGCCCTTCCTGCCCGGCTACGCAGGGCCTAAACTGGAGGCAAATTCTCACGTTGAGTTTCCCTTTCGTTCTGGAGCTTGTCAGGCTAACCACCACCGCGGCCATGGAAGCACCGGGTTGAGACGGAGCAAACTCATGTTCTTCCCAGAAGTATTTCTACCGGGTTTCCAGGCCTGTCAACAGCAGGGGACATCAGGCAGCTTCAAGGCAGCATGAAGGCAGCCTTCCAAGTGGGAAAGCAAGGATAGTTCCAGCAGGCTCCCTTTTCCACGCGCACACTCAGCTTACCTCCCTGTGGTTTCTAACCAGTCCAAAGAGACACATGTTACCCTGCGTTTGCTTCCCTGAACCAACTCCCCGAAGTAGGGTATTCTGGGTCAAGTGAACTGCCTCAACCAAGGAATGCCCTGCCTAGTTACGCCTCTGGGGCCTGTGGCTATTCCAACGCCTGCAGTGCCACAGGAAGCACGGGGCTGAAATCGCAGTAAGAACGCAAGCCGACTTTCTCTTGGAGGCAGGGTGACTTCCGGCAGGGCGGTCCTAGATGGAATGCGAGGCCGAGGGTTCTCTCAGGGCAGCTCAGACTAGGGCAAGGCGTAAGACCTCAAAGGCATGTGAGACGTGCCAGAAGTCTGTTGGTGAAAGTGTGGGTTTGGTGGGGAAACGAATCTGCTCCAGGAGAGAGTGCAGGGCGTCTCCCTACACTCGGCGTATGGAGAGCGGCTCCAAAGGGCTCCGGGCCTGGATGTTGCTCAGCAGACCCAGGGGTGCCCGGGAGTACTCCGTGTTCCAGCCTGGAACAGGGTGCCCCCGCGAGCCTCCCAGGTGTCCAGGAAAATCTACTGCCGTTCAAGACACGCAGAGCAGAGGCTACGGCCTCACGGAAACTGCTGCGCGGCTCTGCTTCTGCACCTCACGTCAGGGCCTTCCCTCCAGGCCTGTGCTCAATGTGGCTGTCCCGTTAGCGACGCAGCATTGCGAGATGCTGACGTTCTCCTCGAGCAGAGTGCCTTCAGGTACGAGGCCCGCGAAGTAGGCAAAGCAGAGTGTTTTCTCACGGCAGCTCTCACAAGGGCGACGACAAAGAGTTCCTGGGAGCTTCGGACTCACCAGAAATCTGGTTCTGAGGCCGTGTGAGGGCTCTGGAAATGGAGCTCTCCTCAAGGAACGTGCAGGGTGTTGCCCATCACTCGGCACGCACACAGGGCCTCCGAGGGGCAGAGCAATGGGCCTGGATGTTGCTCAGCCGGACCACGGCGTGGGGGGTGTCTGGAGGTCCTCAGTGACCTTGGAGGGAAATGGATGCACACCCGAGGGGCCTAGGAGTCCTCAAATGGGTAATTCCGTTAAAATAAACCCGAACGGTGACTAAGAACTCATGGAAACTGCTGCATGCCGCCCTTCCTGCCCGGCTACGCAGGGCCTAAACTGGAGGCAAATTCTCACGTTGAGTTTCCCTTTCGTTCTGGAGCTTGTCAGGCTAACCACCACCGCGGCCATGGAAGCACCGGGTTGAGACGGAGCAAACTCATTTTCTTCCCAGAAGCATTTCTACCGGGTTTCCAGGCCTGTCAACAGCAGGGGACATCAGGCAGCTTCAAGGCAGCATGAAGGCAGCCTTCCAAGTGGGAAAGCAAGGATAGTTCCAGCAGGCTCCCTTTTCCACGCGCACACTCAGCTTACCTCCCTGTGGTTTCTAACCAGTCCAAAGAGACACATGTTACCCTGCGTTTGCTTCCCTGAACCAACTCCCCGAAGTAGGGTGTTCTGGGTCAAGTGAACTGCCTCAACCAAGGAATGCCCTGCCTAGTTACGCCTCTGGGGCCTGTGGCTATTCCAACGCCTGCAGTGCCACAGGAAGCACGGGGCTGAAATCGCAGTAAGAACGCAAGCCGACTTTCTCTTGGAGGCAGGGTGACTTCCGGCAGGGCGGTCCTAGATGGAATGCGAGGCCGAGGGTTCTCTCAGGGCAGCTCAGACTAGGGCAAGGCGTAAGACCTCAAAGGCATGTGAGACGTGCCAGAAGTCTGTTGGTGAAAGTGTGGGTTTGGTGGGGAAACGAATCTGCTCCAGGAGAGAGTGCAGGGCGTCTCCCTACACTCGGCGTATGGAGAGCGGCTCCAAAGGGCTCCGGGCCTGGATGTTGCTCAGCAGACCCAGGGGTGCCCGGGAGTACTCCGTGTTCCAGCCTGGAACAGGGTGCCCCCGCGAGCCTCCCAGGTGTCCAGGAAAATCTACTGCCGTTCAAGACACGCAGAGCAGAGGCTACGGCCTCACGGAAACTGCTGCGCGGCTCTGCTTCTGCACCTCACGTCAGGGCCTTCCCTCCAGGCCTGTGCTCAATGTGGCTGTCCCGTTAGCGACGCAGCATTGCGAGATGCTGACGTTCTCCTCGAGCAGAGTGCCTTCAGGTACGAGTCCCGCGAAGTAGGCAAAGCAGAGTGTTTTCTCACGGCAGCTCTCACAAGGGCGACGACAAAGAGTTCCTGGGAGCTTCGGACTCACCAGAAATCTGGTTCTGAGGCCGTGTGAGGGCTCTGGAAATGGAGCTCTCCTCAAGGAACGTGCAGGGTGTTGCCCATCACTCGGCACGCACACAGGGCCTCCGAGGGGCAGAGCAATGGGCCTGGATGTTGCTCAGCCGGACCACGGCGTGGGGGGTGTCTGGAGGTCCTCAGTGACCTTGGAGGGAAATGGATGCACACCCGAGGGGCCTAGGAGTCCTCAAATGGGTAATTCCGTTAAAATAAACCCGAACGGTGACTAAGAACTCATGGAAACTGCTGCATGCCGCCCTTCCTGCCCGGCTACGCAGGGCCTAAACTGGAGGCAAATTCTCACGTTGAGTTTCCCTTTCGTTCTGGAGCTTGTCAGGCTAACCACCACCGCGGCCATGGAAGCACCGGGTTGAGACGGAGCAAACTCATTTTCTTCCCAGAAGCATTTCTACCGGGTTTCCAGGCCTGTCAACAGCAGGGGACATCAGGCAGCTTCAAGGCAGCATGAAGGCAGCCTTCCAAGTGGGAAAGCAAGGATAGTTCCAGCAGGCTCCCTTTTCCACGCGCACACTCAGCTTACCTCCCTGTGGTTTCTAACCAGTCCAAAGAGACACATGTTACCCTGCGTTTGCTTCCCTGAACCAACTCCCCGAAGTAGGGTGTTCTGGGTCAAGTGAACTGCCTCAACCAAGGAATGCCCTGCCTAGTTACGCCTCTGGGGCCTGTGGCTATTCCAACGCCTGCAGTGCCACAGGAAGCACGGGGCTGAAATCGCAGTAAGAACGCAAGCCGACTTTCTCTTGGAGGCAGGGTGACTTCCGGCAGGGCGGTCCTAGATGGAATGCGAGGCCGAGGGTTCTCTCAGGGCAGCTCAGACTAGGGCAAGGCGTAAGACCTCAAAGGCATGTGAGACGTGCCAGAAGTCTGTTGGTGAAAGTGTGGGTTTGGTGGGGAAACGAATCTGCTCCAGGAGAGAGTGCAGGGCGTCTCCCTACACTCGGCGTATGGAGAGCGGCTCCAAAGGGCTCCGGGCCTGGATGTTGCTCAGCAGACCCAGGGGTGCCCGGGAGTACTCCGTGTTCCAGCCTGGAACAGGGTGCCCCCGCGAGCCTCCCAGGTGTCCAGGAAAATCTACTGCCGTTCAACACACGCAGAGCAGAGGCTACGACCTCAGGGAAACTGCTGCGCGGCTCCGCTTCTGCACCTCACGTCAGGGCCTTCCCTCCAGGTCTGTGCTCAATCTGGCTGTCCCGTTAGCGACGCAGCATTGCGAGATGCTGACGTTCTCCTCGAGCAGAGTGCCTTCAGGTACGAGGCCCGCGAAGTAGGCAGAGTGTCTTCTCACGGCAGCTCTCACAAGGGCGACGACAAAGATTTCCTGGGAGCTTCGGATTCACCAGAAATCTGGTTCTGAGGCCGTGTGAGGCTCTGGAAATGGAGCTCTCCTCAAGGAACGTGCAGGGTGTTGCCCATCACTCGGCACGCACACAGGGCCTCCGAGGGGCAGAGCAATGGGCCTGGATGTTGCTCAGCCGGACCACGGCGTGGGGGGTGTCTGGAGGTCCTCAGTGACCTTGGAGGGAAATGGATGCACACCCGAGGGGCCTAGGAGTCCTCAAATGGGTAATTCCGTTAAAATAAACCCGAACGGTGACTAAGAACTCATGGAAACTGCTGCATGCCGCCCTTCCTGCCCGGCTACGCAGGGCCTAAACTGGAGGCAAATTCTCACGTTGAGTTTCCCTTTCGTTCTGGAGCTTGTCAGGCTAACCACCACCGCGGCCATGGAAGCACCGGGTTGAGACGGAGCAAACTCATGTTCTTCCCAGAAGTATTTCTACCGGGTTTCCAGGCCTGTCAACAGCAGGGGACATCAGGCAGCTTCAAGGCAGCATGAAGGCAGCCTTCCAAGTGGGAAAGCAAGGATAGTTCCAGCAGGCTCCCTTTTCCACGCGCACACTCAGCTTACCTCCCTGTGGTTTCTAACCAGTCCAAAGAGACACATGTTACCCTGCGTTTGCTTCCCTGAACCAACTCCCCGAAGTAGGGTATTCTGGGTCAAGTGAACTGCCTCAACCAAGGAATGCCCTGCCTAGTTACGCCTCTGGGGCCTGTGGCTATTCCAACGCCTGCAGTGCCACAGGAAGCACGGGGCTGAAATCGCAGTAAGAACGCAAGCCGACTTTCTCTTGGAGGCAGGGTGACTTCCGGCAGGGCGGTCCTAGATGGAATGCGAGGCCGAGGGTTCTCTCAGGGCAGCTCAGACTAGGGCAAGGCGTAAGACCTCAAAGGCATGTGAGACGTGCCAGAAGTCTGTTGGTGAAAGTGTGGGTTTGGTGGGGAAACGAATCTGCTCCAGGAGAGAGTGCAGGGCGTCTCCCTACACTCGGCGTATGGAGAGCGGCTCCAAAGGGCTCCGGGCCTGGATGTTGCTCAGCAGACCCAGGGGTGCCCGGGAGTACTCCGTGTTCCAGCCTGGAACAGGGTGCCCCCGCGAGCCTCCCAGGTGTCCAGGAAAATCTACTGCCGTTCAAGACACGCAGAGCAGAGGCTACGGCCTCACGGAAACTGCTGCGCGGCTCTGCTTCTGCACCTCACGTCAGGGCCTTCCCTCCAGGCCTGTGCTCAATGTGGCTGTCCCGTTAGCGACGCAGCATTGCGAGATGCTGACGTTCTCCTCGAGCAGAGTGCCTTCAGGTACGAGGCCCGCGAAGTAGGCAAAGCAGAGTGTTTTCTCACGGCAGCTCTCACAAGGGCGACGACAAAGAGTTCCTGGGAGCTTCGGACTCACCAGAAATCTGGTTCTGAGGCCGTGTGAGGGCTCTGGAAATGGAGCTCTCCTCAAGGAACGTGCAGGGTGTTGCCCATCACTCGGCACGCACA
This sequence comes from Pseudorca crassidens, assembly GCF_039906515.1. NCBI lineage: Eukaryota > Metazoa > Chordata > Mammalia > Artiodactyla > Delphinidae > Pseudorca > Pseudorca crassidens. Next base: position 35,984 of record NW_027136177.1, on the reverse strand, counting down.
CAGGGCCTCCGAGGGGCAGAGCAATGGGCCTGGATGTTGCTCAGCCGGACCACGGCGTGGGGGGTGTCTGGAGGTCCTCAGTGACCTTGGAGGGAAATGGATGCACACCCGAGGGGCCTAGGAGTCCTCAAATGGGTAATTCCGTTAAAATAAACCCGAACGGTGACTAAGAACTCATGGAAACTGCTGCATGCCGCCCTTCCTGCCCGGCTACGCAGGGCCTAAACTGGAGGCAAATTCTCACGTTGAGTTTCCCTTTCGTTCTGGAGCTTGTCAGGCTAACCACCACCGCGGCCATGGAAGCACCGGGTTGAGACGGAGCAAACTCATTTTCTTCCCAGAAGCATTTCTACCGGGTTTCCAGGCCTGTCAACAGCAGGGGACATCAGGCAGCTTCAAGGCAGCATGAAGGCAGCCTTCCAAGTGGGAAAGCAAGGATAGTTCCAGCAGGCTCCCTTTTCCACGCGCACACTCAGCTTACCTCCCTGTGGTTTCTAACCAGTCCAAAGAGACACATGTTACCCTGCGTTTGCTTCCCTGAACCAACTCCCCGAAGTAGGGTGTTCTGGGTCAAGTGAACTGCCTCAACCAAGGAATGCCCTGCCTAGTTACGCCTCTGGGGCCTGTGGCTATTCCAACGCCTGCAGTGCCACAGGAAGCACGGGGCTGAAATCGCAGTAAGAACGCAAGCCGACTTTCTCTTGGAGGCAGGGTGACTTCCGGCAGGGCGGTCCTAGATGGAATGCGAGGCCGAGGGTTCTCTCAGGGCAGCTCAGACTAGGGCAAGGCGTAAGACCTCAAAGGCATGTGAGACGTGCCAGAAGTCTGTTGGTGAAAGTGTGGGTTTGGTGGGGAAACGAATCTGCTCCAGGAGAGAGTGCAGGGCGTCTCCCTACACTCGGCGTATGGAGAGCGGCTCCAAAGGGCTCCGGGCCTGGATGTTGCTCAGCAGACCCAGGGGTGCCCGGGAGTACTCCGTGTTCCAGCCTGGAACAGGGTGCCCCCGCGAGCCTCCCAGGTGTCCAGGAAAATCTACTGCCGTTCAAGACACGCAGAGCAGAGGCTACGGCCTCACGGAAACTGCTGCGCGGCTCTGCTTCTGCACCTCACGTCAGGGCCTTCCCTCCAGGCCTGTGCTCAATGTGGCTGTCCCGTTAGCGACGCAGCATTGCGAGATGCTGACGTTCTCCTCGAGCAGAGTGCCTTCAGGTACGAGGCCCGCGAAGTAGGCAAAGCAGAGTGTTTTCTCACGGCAGCTCTCACAAGGGCGACGACAAAGAGTTCCTGGGAGCTTCGGACTCACCAGAAATCTGGTTCTGAGGCCGTGTGAGGGCTCTGGAAATGGAGCTCTCCTCAAGGAACGTGCAGGGTGTTGCCCATCACTCGGCACGCACACAGGGCCTCCGAGGGGCAGAGCAATGGGCCTGGATGTTGCTCAGCCGGACCACGGCGTGGGGGGTGTCTGGAGGTCCTCAGTGACCTTGGAGGGAAATGGATGCACACCCGAGGGGCCTAGGAGTCCTCAAATGGGTAATTCCGTTAAAATAAACCCGAACGGTGACTAAGAACTCATGGAAACTGCTGCATGCCGCCCTTCCTGCCCGGCTACGCAGGGCCTAAACTGGAGGCAAATTCTCACGTTGAGTTTCCCTTTCGTTCTGGAGCTTGTCAGGCTAACCACCACCGCGGCCATGGAAGCACCGGGTTGAGACGGAGCAAACTCATTTTCTTCCCAGAAGCATTTCTACCGGGTTTCCAGGCCTGTCAACAGCAGGGGACATCAGGCAGCTTCAAGGCAGCATGAAGGCAGCCTTCCAAGTGGGAAAGCAAGGATAGTTCCAGCAGGCTCCCTTTTCCACGCGCACACTCAGCTTACCTCCCTGTGGTTTCTAACCAGTCCAAAGAGACACATGTTACCCTGCGTTTGCTTCCCTGAACCAACTCCCCGAAGTAGGGTGTTCTGGGTCAAGTGAACTGCCTCAACCAAGGAATGCCCTGCCTAGTTACGCCTCTGGGGCCTGTGGCTATTCCAACGCCTGCAGTGCCACAGGAAGCACGGGGCTGAAATCGCAGTAAGAACGCAAGCCGACTTTCTCTTGGAGGCAGGGTGACTTCCGGCAGGGCGGTCCTAGATGGAATGCGAGGCCGAGGGTTCTCTCAGGGCAGCTCAGACTAGGGCAAGGCGTAAGACCTCAAAGGCATGTGAGACGTGCCAGAAGTCTGTTGGTGAAAGTGTGGGTTTGGTGGGGAAACGAATCTGCTCCAGGAGAGAGTGCAGGGCGTCTCCCTACACTCGGCGTATGGAGAGCGGCTCCAAAGGGCTCCGGGCCTGGATGTTGCTCAGCAGACCCAGGGGTGCCCGGGAGTACTCCGTGTTCCAGCCTGGAACAGGGTGCCCCCGCGAGCCTCCCAGGTGTCCAGGAAAATCTACTGCCGTTCAACACACGCAGAGCAGAGGCTACGACCTCAGGGAAACTGCTGCGCGGCTCCGCTTCTGCACCTCACGTCAGGGCCTTCCCTCCAGGTCTGTGCTCAATCTGGCTGTCCCGTTAGCGACGCAGCATTGCGAGATGCTGACGTTCTCCTCGAGCAGAGTGCCTTCAGGTACGAGGCCCGCGAAGTAGGCAGAGTGTCTTCTCACGGCAGCTCTCACAAGGGCGACGACAAAGATTTCCTGGGAGCTTCGGATTCACCAGAAATCTGGTTCTGAGGCCGTGTGAGGCTCTGGAAATGGAGCTCTCCTCAAGGAACGTGCAGGGTGTTGCCCATCACTCGGCACGCACACAGGGCCTCCGAGGGGCAGAGCAATGGGCCTGGATGTTGCTCAGCCGGACCACGGCGTGGGGGGTGTCTGGAGGTCCTCAGTGACCTTGGAGGGAAATGGATGCACACCCGAGGGGCCTAGGAGTCCTCAAATGGGTAATTCCGTTAAAATAAACCCGAACGGTGACTAAGAACTCATGGAAACTGCTGCATGCCGCCCTTCCTGCCCGGCTACGCAGGGCCTAAACTGGAGGCAAATTCTCACGTTGAGTTTCCCTTTCGTTCTGGAGCTTGTCAGGCTAACCACCACCGCGGCCATGGAAGCACCGGGTTGAGACGGAGTAAACTCATTTTCTTCCCAGAAGCATTTCTACCGGGTTTCCAGGCCTGTCAACAGCAGGGGACATCAGGCAGCTTCAAGGCAGCATGAAGGCAGCCTTCCAAGTGGGAAAGCAAGGATAGTTCCAGCAGGCTCCCTTTTCCACGCGCACACTCAGCTTACCTCCCTGTGGTTTCTAACCAGTCCAAAGAGACACATGTTACCCTGCGTTTGCTTCCCTGAACCAACTCCCCGAAGTAGGGTGTTCTGGGTCAAGTGAACTGCCTCAACCAAGGAATGCCCTGCCTAGTTACGCCTCTGGGGCCTGTGGCTATTCCAACGCCTGCAGTGCCACAGGAAGCACGGGGCTGAAATCGCAGTAAGAACGCAAGCCGACTTTCTCTTGGAGGCAGGGTGACTTCCGGCAGGGCGGTCCTAGATGGAATGCGAGGCCGAGGGTTCTCTCAGGGCAGCTCAGACTAGGGCAAGGCGTAAGACCTCAAAGGCATGTGAGACGTGCCAGAAGTCTGTTGGTGAAAGTGTGGGTTTGGTGGGGAAACGAATCTGCTCCAGGAGAGAGTGCAGGGCGTCTCCCTACACTCGGCGTATGGAGAGCGGCTCCAAAGGGCTCCGGGCCTGGATGTTGCTCAGCAGACCCAGGGGTGCCCGGGAGTACTCCGTGTTCCAGCCTGGAACAGGGTGCCCCCGCGAGCCTCCCAGGTGTCCAGGAAAATCTACTGCCGTTCAAGACACGCAGAGCAGAGGCTACGGCCTCACGGAAACTGCTGCGCGGCTCTGCTTCTGCACCTCACGTCAGGGCCTTCCCTCCAGGCCTGTGCTCAATGTGGCTGTCCCGTTAGCGACGCAGCATTGCGAGATGCTGACGTTCTCCTCGAGCAGAGTGCCTTCAGGTACGAGGCCCGCGAAGTAGGCAAAGCAGAGTGTTTTCTCACGGCAGCTCTCACAAGGGCGACGACAAAGAGTTCCTGGGAGCTTCGGACTCACCAGAAATCTGGTTCTGAGGCCGTGTGAGGGCTCTGGAAATGGAGCTCTCCTCAAGGAACGTGCAGGGTGTTGCCCATCACTCGGCACGCACACAGGGCCTCCGAGGGGCAGAGCAATGGGCCTGGATGTTGCTCAGCCGGACCACGGCGTGGGGGGTGTCTGGAGGTCCTCAGTGACCTTGGAGGGAAATGGATGCACACCCGAGGGGCCTAGGAGTCCTCAAATGGGTAATTCCGTTAAAATAAACCCGAACGGTGACTAAGAACTCATGGAAACTGCTGCATGCCGCCCTTCCTGCCCGGCTACGCAGGGCCTAAACTGGAGGCAAATTCTCACGTTGAGTTTCCCTTTCGTTCTGGAGCTTGTCAGGCTAACCACCACCGCGGCCATGGAAGCACCGGGTTGAGACGGAGCAAACTCATTTTCTTCCCAGAAGCATTTCTACCGGGTTTCCAGGCCTGTCAACAGCAGGGGACATCAGGCAGCTTCAAGGCAGCATGAAGGCAGCCTTCCAAGTGGGAAAGCAAGGATAGTTCCAGCAGGCTCCCTTTTCCACGCGCACACTCAGCTTACCTCCCTGTGGTTTCTAACCAGTCCAAAGAGACACATGTTACCCTGCGTTTGCTTCCCTGAACCAACTCCCCGAAGTAGGGTGTTCTGGGTCAAGTGAACTGCCTCAACCAAGGAATGCCCTGCCTAGTTACGCCTCTGGGGCCTGTGGCTATTCCAACGCCTGCAGTGCCACAGGAAGCACGGGGCTGAAATCGCAGTAAGAACGCAAGCCGACTTTCTCTTGGAGGCAGGGTGACTTCCGGCAGGGCGGTCCTAGATGGAATGCGAGGCCGAGGGTTCTCTCAGGGCAGCTCAGACTAGGGCAAGGCGTAAGACCTCAAAGGCATGTGAGACGTGCCAGAAGTCTGTTGGTGAAAGTGTGGGTTTGGTGGGGAAACGAATCTGCTCCAGGAGAGAGTGCAGGGCGTCTCCCTACACTCGGCGTATGGAGAGCGGCTCCAAAGGGCTCCGGGCCTGGATGTTGCTCAGCAGACCCAGGGGTGCCCGGGAGTACTCCGTGTTCCAGCCTGGAACAGGGTGGCCCCGCGAGCCTCCCAGGTGTCCAGGAAAATCTACTGCCGTTCAACACACGCAGAGCAGAGGCTACGACCTCAGGGAAACTGCTGCGCGGCTCCGCTTCTGCACCTCACGTCAGGGCCTTCCCTCCAGGTCTGTGCTCAATCTGGCTGTCCCGTTAGCGACGCAGCATTGCGAGATGCTGACGTTCTCCTCGAGCAGAGTGCCTTCAGGTACGAGGCCCGCGAAGTAGGCAGAGTGTCTTCTCACGGCAGCTCTCACAAGGGCGACGACAAAGATTTCCTGGGAGCTTCGGATTCACCAGAAATCTGGTTCTGAGGCCGTGTGAGGCTCTGGAAATGGAGCTCTCCTCAAGGAACGTGCAGGGTGTTGCCCATCACTCGGCACGCACACAGGGCCTCCGAGGGGCAGAGCAATGGGCCTGGATGTTGCTCAGCCGGACCACGGCGTGGGGGGTGTCTGGAGGTCCTCAGTGACCTTGGAGGGAAATGGATGCACACCCGAGGGGCCTAGGAGTCCTCAAATGGGTAATTCCGTTAAAATAAACCCGAACGGTGACTAAGAACTCATGGAAACTGCTGCATGCCGCCCTTCCTGCCCGGCTACGCAGGGCCTAAACTGGAGGCAAATTCTCACGTTGAGTTTCCCTTTCGTTCTGGAGCTTGTCAGGCTAACCACCACCGCGGCCATGGAAGCACCGGGTTGAGACGGAGCAAACTCATTTTCTTCCCAGAAGCATTTCTACCGGGTTTCCAGGCCTGTCAACAGCAGGGGACATCAGGCAGCTTCAAGGCAGCATGAAGGCAGCCTTCCAAGTGGGAAAGCAAGGATAGTTCCAGCAGGCTCCCTTTTCCACGCGCACACTCAGCTTACCTCCCTGTGGTTTCTAACCAGTCCAAAGAGACACATGTTACCCTGCGTTTGCTTCCCTGAACCAACTCCCCGAAGTAGGGTGTTCTGGGTCAAGTGAACTGCCTCAACCAAGGAATGCCCTGCCTAGTTACGCCTCTGGGGCCTGTGGCTATTCCAACGCCTGCAGTGCCACAGGAAGCACGGGGCTGAAATCGCAGTAAGAACGCAAGCCGACTTTCTCTTGGAGGCAGGGTGACTTCCGGCAGGGCGGTCCTAGATGGAATGCGAGGCCGAGGGTTCTCTCAGGGCAGCTCAGACTAGGGCAAGGCGTAAGACCTCAAAGGCATGTGAGACGTGCCAGAAGTCTGTTGGTGAAAGTGTGGGTTTGGTGGGGAAACGAATCTGCTCCAGGAGAGAGTGCAGGGCGTCTCCCTACACTCGGCGTATGGAGAGCGGCTCCAAAGGGCTCCGGGCCTGGATGTTGCTCAGCAGACCCAGGGGTGCCCGGGAGTACTCCGTGTTCCAGCCTGGAACAGGGTGCCCCCGCGAGCCTCCCAGGTGTCCAGGAAAATCTACTGCCGTTCAAGACACGCAGAGCAGAGGCTACGGCCTCACGGAAACTGCTGCGCGGCTCTGCTTCTGCACCTCACGTCAGGGCCTTCCCTCCAGGCCTGTGCTCAATGTGGCTGTCCCGTTAGCGACGCAGCATTGCGAGATGCTGACGTTCTCCTCGAGCAGAGTGCCTTCAGGTACGAGGCCCGCGAAGTAGGCAAAGCAGAGTGTTTTCTCACGGCAGCTCTCACAAGGGCGACGACAAAGAGTTCCTGGGAGCTTCGGACTCACCAGAAATCTGGTTCTGAGGCCGTGTGAGGGCTCTGGAAATGGAGCTCTCCTCAAGGAACGTGCAGGGTGTTGCCCATCACTCGGCACGCACACAGGGCCTCCGAGGGGCAGAGCAATGGGCCTGGATGTTGCTCAGCCGGACCACGGCGTGGGGGGTGTCTGGAGGTCCTCAGTGACCTTGGAGGGAAATGGATGCACACCCGAGGGGCCTAGGAGTCCTCAAATGGGTAATTCCGTTAAAATAAACCCGAACGGTGACTAAGAACTCATGGAAACTGCTGCATGCCGCCCTTCCTGCCCGGCTACGCAGGGCCTAAACTGGAGGCAAATTCTCACGTTGAGTTTCCCTTTCGTTCTGGAGCTTGTCAGGCTAACCACCACCGCGGCCATGGAAGCACCGGGTTGAGACGGAGCAAACTCATTTTCTTCCCAGAAGCATTTCTACCGGGTTTCCAGGCCTGTCAACAGCAGGGGACATCAGGCAGCTTCAAGGCAGCATGAAGGCAGCCTTCCAAGTGGGAAAGCAAGGATAGTTCCAGCAGGCTCCCTTTTCCACGCGCACACTCAGCTTACCTCCCTGTGGTTTCTAACCAGTCCAAAGAGACACATGTTACCCTGCGTTTGCTTCCCTGAACCAACTCCCCGAAGTAGGGTGTTCTGGGTCAAGTGAACTGCCTCAACCAAGGAATGCCCTGCCTAGTTACGCCTCTGGGGCCTGTGGCTATTCCAACGCCTGCAGTGCCACAGGAAGCACGGGGCTGAAATCGCAGTAAGAACGCAAGCCGACTTTCTCTTGGAGGCAGGGTGACTTCCGGCAGGGCGGTCCTAGATGGAATGCGAGGCCGAGGGTTCTCTCAGGGCAGCTCAGACTAGGGCAAGGCGTAAGACCTCAAAGGCATGTGAGACGTGCCAGAAGTCTGTTGGTGAAAGTGTGGGTTTGGTGGGGAAACGAATCTGCTCCAGGAGAGAGTGCAGGGCGTCTCCCTACACTCGGCGTATGGAGAGCGGCTCCAAAGGGCTCCGGGCCTGGATGTTGCTCAGCAGACCCAGGGGTGCCCGGGAGTACTCCGTGTTCCAGCCTGGAACAGGGTGCCCCCGCGAGCCTCCCAGGTGTCCAGGAAAATCTACTGCCGTTCAACACACGCAGAGCAGAGGCTACGACCTCAGGGAAACTGCTGCGCGGCTCCGCTTCTGCACCTCACGTCAGGGCCTTCCCTCCAGGTCTGTGCTCAATCTGGCTGTCCCGTTAGCGACGCAGCATTGCGAGATGCTGACGTTCTCCTCGAGCAGAGTGCCTTCAGGTACGAGGCCCGCGAAGTAGGCAGAGTGTCTTCTCACGGCAGCTCTCACAAGGGCGACGACAAAGAGTTCCTGGGAGCTTCGGATTCACCAGAAATCTGGTTCTGAGGCCGTGTGAGGCTCTGGAAATGGAGCTCTCCTCAAGGAACGTGCAGGGTGTTGCCCATCACTCGGCACGCACACAGGGCCTCCGAGGGGCAGAGCAATGGGCCTGGATGTTGCTCAGCCGGACCACGGCGTGGGGGGTGTCTGGAGGTCCTCAGTGACCTTGGAGGGAAATGGATGCACACCCGAGGGGCCTAGGAGTCCTCAAATGGGTAATTCCGTTAAAATAAACCCGAACGGTGACTAAGAACTCATGGAAACTGCTGCATGCCGCCCTTCCTGCCCGGCTACGCAGGGCCTAAACTGGAGGCAAATTCTCACGTTGAGTTTCCCTTTCGTTCTGGAGCTTGTCAGGCTAACCACCACCGCGGCCATGGAAGCACCGGGTTGAGACGGAGCAAACTCATTTTCTTCCCAGAAGCATTTCTACCGGGTTTCCAGGCCTGTCAACAGCAGGGGACATCAGGCAGCTTCAAGGCAGCATGAAGGCAGCCTTCCAAGTGGGAAAGCAAGGATAGTTCCAGCAGGCTCCCTTTTCCACGCGCACACTCAGCTTACCTCCCTGTGGTTTCTAACCAGTCCAAAGAGACACATGTTACCCTGCGTTTGCTTCCCTGAACCAACTCCCCGAAGTAGGGTGTTCTGGGTCAAGTGAACTGCCTCAACCAAGGAATGCCCTGCCTAGTTACGCCTCTGGGGCCTGTGGCTATTCCAACGCCTGCAGTGCCACAGGAAGCACGGGGCTGAAATCGCAGTAAGAACGCAAGCCGACTTTCTCTTGGAGGCAGGGTGACTTCCGGCAGGGCGGTCCTAGATGGAATGCGAGGCCGAGGGTTCTCTCAGGGCAGCTCAGACTAGGGCAAGGCGTAAGACCTCAAAGGCATGTGAGACGTGCCAGAAGTCTGTTGGTGAAAGTGTGGGTTTGGTGGGGAAACGAATCTGCTCCAGGAGAGAGTGCAGGGCGTCTCCCTACACTCGGCGTATGGAGAGCGGCTCCAAAGGGCTCCGGGCCTGGATGTTGCTCAGCAGACCCAGGGGTGCCCGGGAGTACTCCGTGTTCCAGCCTGGAACAGGGTGCCCCCGCGAGCCTCCCAGGTGTCCAGGAAAATCTACTGCCGTTCAAGACACGCAGAGCAGAGGCTACGGCCTCACGGAAACTGCTGCGCGGCTCTGCTTCTGCACCTCACGTCAGGGCCTTCCCTCCAGGCCTGTGCTCAATGTGGCTGTCCCGTTAGCGACGCAGCATTGCGAGATGCTGACGTTCTCCTCGAGCAGAGTGCCTTCAGGTACGAGGCCCGCGAAGTAGGCAAAGCAGAGTGTTTTCTCACGGCAGCTCTCACAAGGGCGACGACAAAGAGTTCCTGGGAGCTTCGGACTCACCAGAAATCTGGTTCTGAGGCCGTGTGAGGGCTCTGGAAATGGAGCTCTCCTCAAGGAACGTGCAGGGTGTTGCCCATCACTCGGCACGCACACAGGGCCTCCGAGGGGCAGAGCAATGGGCCTGGATGTTGCTCAGCCGGACCACGGCGTGGGGGGTGTCTGGAGGTCCTCAGTGACCTTGGAGGGAAATGGATGCACACCCGAGGGGCCTAGGAGTCCTCAAATGGGTAATTCCGTTAAAATAAACCCGAACGGTGACTAAGAACTCATGGAAACTGCTGCATGCCGCCCTTCCTGCCCGGCTACGCAGGGCCTAAACTGGAGGCAAATTCTCACGTTGAGTTTCCCTTTCGTTCTGGAGCTTGTCAGGCTAACCACCACCGCGGCCATGGAAGCACCGGGTTGAGACGGAGCAAACTCATTTTCTTCCCAGAAGCATTTCTACCGGGTTTCCAGGCCTGTCAACAGCAGGGGACATCAGGCAGCTTCAAGGCAGCATGAAGGCAGCCTTCCAAGTGGGAAAGCAAGGATAGTTCCAGCAGGCTCCCTTTTCCACGCGCACACTCAGCTTACCTCCCTGTGGTTTCTAACCAGTCCAAAGAGACACATGTTACCCTGCGTTTGCTTCCCTGAACCAACTCCCCGAAGTAGGGTGTTCTGGGTCAAGTGAACTGCCTCAACCAAGGAATGCCCTGCCTAGTTACGCCTCTGGGGCCTGTGGCTATTCCAACGCCTGCAGTGCCACAGGAAGCACGGGGCTGAAATCGCAGTAAGAACGCAAGCCGACTTTCTCTTGGAGGCAGGGTGACTTCCGGCAGGGCGGTCCTAGATGGAATGCGAGGCCGAGGGTTCTCTCAGGGCAGCTCAGACTAGGGCAAGGCGTAAGACCTCAAAGGCATGTGAGACGTGCCAGAAGTCTGTTGGTGAAAGTGTGGGTTTGGTGGGGAAACGAATCTGCTCCAGGAGAGAGTGCAGGGCGTCTCCCTACACTCGGCGTATGGAGAGCGGCTCCAAAGGGCTCCGGGCCTGGATGTTGCTCAGCAGACCCAGGGGTGCCCGGGAGTACTCCGTGTTCCAGCCTGGAACAGGGTGCCCCCGCGAGCCTCCCAGGTGTCCAGGAAAATCTACTGCCGTTCAAGACACGCAGAGCAGAGGCTACGGCCTCACGGAAACTGCTGCGCGGCTCTGCTTCTGCACCTCACGTCAGGGCCTTCCCTCCAGGCCTGTGCTCAATGTGGCTGTCCCGTTAGCGACGCAGCATTGCGAGATGCTGACGTTCTCCTCGAGCAGAGTGCCTTCAGGTACGAGGCCCGCGAAGTAGGCAAAGCAGAGTGTTTTCTCACGGCAGCTCTCACAAGGGCGACGACAAAGAGTTCCTGGGAGCTTCGGACTCACCAGAAATCTGGTTCTGAGGCCGTGTGAGGGCTCTGGAAATGGAGCTCTCCTCAAGGAACGTGCAGGGTGTTGCCCATCACTCGGCACGCACACAGGGCCTCCGAGGGGCAGAGCAATGGGCCTGGATGTTGCTCAGCCGGACCACGGCGTGGGGGGTGTCTGGAGGTCCTCAGTGACCTTGGAGGGAAATGGATGCACACCCGAGGGGCCTAGGAGTCCTCAAATGGGTAATTCCGTTAAAATAAACCCGAACGGTGACTAAGAACTCATGGAAACTGCTGCATGCCGCCCTTCCTGCCCGGCTACGCAGGGCCTAAACTGGAGGCAAATTCTCACGTTGAGTTTCCCTTTCGTTCTGGAGCTTGTCAGGCTAACCACCACCGCGGCCATGGAAGCACCGGGTTGAGACGGAGCAAACTCATTTTCTTCCCAGAAGCATTTCTACCGGGTTTCCAGGCCTGTCAACAGCAGGGGACATCAGGCAGCTTCAAGGCAGCATGAAGGCAGCCTTCCAAGTGGGAAAGCAAGGATAGTTCCAGCAGGCTCCCTTTTCCACGCGCACACTCAGCTTACCTCCCTGTGGTTTCTAACCAGTCCAAAGAGACACATGTTACCCTGCGTTTGCTTCCCTGAACCAACTCCCCGAAGTAGGGTGTTCTGGGTCAAGTGAACTGCCTCAACCAAGGAATGCCCTGCCTAGTTACGCCTCTGGGGCCTGTGGCTATTCCAACGCCTGCAGTGCCACAGGAAGCACGGGGCTGAAATCGCAGTAAGAACGCAAGCCGACTTTCTCTTGGAGGCAGGGTGACTTCCGGCAGGGCGGTCCTAGATGGAATGCGAGGCCGAGGGTTCTCTCAGGGCAGCTCAGACTAGGGCAAGGCGTAAGACCTCAAAGGCATGTGAGACGTGCCAGAAGTCTGTTGGTGAAAGTGTGGGTTTGGTGGGGAAACGAATCTGCTCCAGGAGAGAGTGCAGGGCGTCTCCCTACACTCGGCGTATGGAGAGCGGCTCCAAAGGGCTCCGGGCCTGGATGTTGCTCAGCAGACCCAGGGGTGCCCGGGAGTACTCCGTGTTCCAGCCTGGAACAGGGTGGCCCCGCGAGCCTCCCAGGTGTCCAGGAAAATCTACTGCCGTTCAACACACGCAGAGCAGAGGCTACGACCTCAGGGAAACTGCTGCGCGGCTCCGCTTCTGCACCTCACGTCAGGGCCTTCCCTCCAGGTCTGTGCTCAATCTGGCTGTCCCGTTAGCGACGCAGCATTGCGAGATGCTGACGTTCTCCTCGAGCAGAGTGCCTTCAGGTACGAGGCCCGCGAAGTAGGCAGAGTGTCTTCTCACGGCAGCTCTCACAAGGGCGACGACAAAGATTTCCTGGGAGCTTCGGATTCACCAGAAATCTGGTTCTGAGGCCGTGTGAGGCTCTGGAAATGGAGCTCTCCTCAAGGAACGTGCAGGGTGTTGCCCATCACTCGGCACGCACACAGGGCCTCCGAGGGGCAGAGCAATGGGCCTGGATGTTGCTCAGCCGGACCACGGCGTGGGGGGTGTCTGGAGGTCCTCAGTGACCTTGGAGGGAAATGGATGCACACCCGAGGGGCCTAGGAGTCCTCAAATGGGTAATTCCGTTAAAATAAACCCGAACGGTGACTAAGAACTCATGGAAACTGCTGCATGCCGCCCTTCCTGCCCGGCTACGCAGGGCCTAAACTGGAGGCAAATTCTCACGTTGAGTTTCCCTTTCGTTCTGGAGCTTGTCAGGCTAACCACCACCGCGGCCATGGAAGCACCGGGTTGAGACGGAGCAAACTCATTTTCTTCCCAGAAGCATTTCTACCGGGTTTCCAGGCCTGTCAACAGCAGGGGACATCAGGCAGCTTCAAGGCAGCATGAAGGCAGCCTTCCAAGTGGGAAAGCAAGGATAGTTCCAGCAGGCTCCCTTTTCCACGCGCACACTCAGCTTACCTCCCTGTGGTTTCTAACCAGTCCAAAGAGACACATGTTACCCTGCGTTTGCTTCCCTGAACCAACTCCCCGAAGTAGGGTGTTCTGGGTCAAGTGAACTGCCTCAACCAAGGAATGCCCTGCCTAGTTACGCCTCTGGGGCCTGTGGCTATTCCAACGCCTGCAGTGCCACAGGAAGCACGGGGCTGAAATCGCAGTAAGAACGCAAGCCGACTTTCTCTTGGAGGCAGGGTGACTTCCGGCAGGGCGGTCCTAGATGGAATGCGAGGCCGAGGGTTCTCTCAGGGCAGCTCAGACTAGGGCAAGGCGTAAGACCTCAAAGGCATGTGAGACGTGCCAGAAGTCTGTTGGTGAAAGTGTGGGTTTGGTGGGGAAACGAATCTGCTCCAGGAGAGAGTGCAGGGCGTCTCCCTACACTCGGCGTATGGAGAGCGGCTCCAAAGGGCTCCGGGCCTGGATGTTGCTCAGCAGACCCAGGGGTGCCCGGGAGTACTCCGTGTTCCAGCCTGGAACAGGGTGCCCCCGCGAGCCTCCCAGGTGTCCAGGAAAATCTACTGCCGTTCAAGACACGCAGAGCAGAGGCTACGGCCTCACGGAAACTGCTGCGCGGCTCTGCTTCTGCACCTCACGTCAGGGCCTTCCCTCCAGGCCTGTGCTCAATGTGGCTGTCCCGTTAGCGACGCAGCATTGCGAGATGCTGACGTTCTCCTCGAGCAGAGTGCCTTCAGGTACGAGGCCCGCGAAGTAGGCAAAGCAGAGTGTTTTCTCACGGCAGCTCTCACAAGGGCGACGACAAAGAGTTCCTGGGAGCTTCGGACTCACCAGAAATCTGGTTCTGAGGCCGTGTGAGGGCTCTGGAAATGGAGCTCTCCTCAAGGAACGTGCAGGGTGTTGCCCATCACTCGGCACGCACACAGGGCCTCCGAGGGGCAGAGCAATGGGCCTGGATGTTGCTCAGCCGGACCACGGCGTGGGGGGTGTCTGGAGGTCCTCAGTGACCTTGGAGGGAAATGGATGCACACCCGAGGGGCCTAGGAGTCCTCAAATGGGTAATTCCGTTAAAATAAACCCGAACGGTGACTAAGAACTCATGGAAACTGCTGCATGCCGCCCTTCCTGCCCGGCTACGCAGGGCCTAAACTGGAGGCAAATTCTCACGTTGAGTTTCCCTTTCGTTCTGGAGCTTGTCAGGCTAACCACCACCGCGGCCATGGAAGCACCGGGTTGAGACGGAGCAAACTCATTTTCTTCCCAGAAGCATTTCTACCGGGTTTCCAGGCCTGTCAACAGCAGGGGACATCAGGCAGCTTCAAGGCAGCATGAAGGCAGCCTTCCAAGTGGGAAAGCAAGGATAGTTCCAGCAGGCTCCCTTTTCCACGCGCACACTCAGCTTACCTCCCTGTGGTTTCTAACCAGTCCAAAGAGACACATGTTACCCTGCGTTTGCTTCCCTGAACCAACTCCCCGAAGTAGGGTGTTCTGGGTCAAGTGAACTGCCTCAACCAAGGAATGCCCTGCCTAGTTACGCCTCTGGGGCCTGTGGCTATTCCAACGCCTGCAGTGCCACAGGAAGCACGGGGCTGAAATCGCAGTAAGAACGCAAGCCGACTTTCTCTTGGAGGCAGGGTGACTTCCGGCAGGGCGGTCCTAGATGGAATGCGAGGCCGAGGGTTCTCTCAGGGCAGCTCAGACTAGGGCAAGGCGTAAGACCTCAAAGGCATGTGAGACGTGCCAGAAGTCTGTTGGTGAAAGTGTGGGTTTGGTGGGGAAACGAATCTGCTCCAGGAGAGAGTGCAGGGCGTCTCCCTACACTCGGCGTATGGAGAGCGGCTCCAAAGGGCTCCGGGCCTGGATGTTGCTCAGCAGACCCAGGGGTGCCCGGGAGTACTCCGTGTTCCAGCCTGGAACAGGGTGCCCCCGCGAGCCTCCCAGGTGTCCAGGAAAATCTACTGCCGTTCAACACACGCAGAGCAGAGGCTACGACCTCAGGGAAACTGCTGCGCGGCTCCGCTTCTGCACCTCACGTCAGGGCCTTCCCTCCAGGTCTGTGCTCAATCTGGCTGTCCCGTTAGCGACGCAGCATTGCGAGATGCTGACGTTCTCCTCGAGCAGAGTGCCTTCAGGTACGAGGCCCGCGAAGTAGGCAGAGTGTCTTCTCACGGCAGCTCTCACAAGGGCGACGACAAAGATTTCCTGGGAGCTTCGGATTCACCAGAAATCTGGTTCTGAGGCCGTGTGAGGCTCTGGAAATGGAGCTCTCCTCAAGGAACGTGCAGGGTGTTGCCCATCACTCGGCACGCACACAGGGCCTCCGAGGGGCAGAGCAATGGGCCTGGATGTTGCTCAGCCGGACCACGGCGTGGGGGGTGTCTGGAGGTCCTCAGTGACCTTGGAGGGAAATGGATGCACACCCGAGGGGCCTAGGAGTCCTCAAATGGGTAATTCCGTTAAAATAAACCCGAACGGTGACTAAGAACTCATGGAAACTGCTGCATGCCGCCCTTCCTGCCCGGCTACGCAGGGCCTAAACTGGAGGCAAATTCTCACGTTGAGTTTCCCTTTCGTTCTGGAGCTTGTCAGGCTAACCACCACCGCGGCCATGGAAGCACCGGGTTGAGACGGAGCAAACTCATTTTCTTCCCAGAAGCATTTCTACCGGGTTTCCAGGCCTGTCAACAGCAGGGGACATCAGGCAGCTTCAAGGCAGCATGAAGGCAGCCTTCCAAGTGGGAAAGCAAGGATAGTTCCAGCAGGCTCCCTTTTCCACGCGCACACTCAGCTTACCTCCCTGTGGTTTCTAACCAGTCCAAAGAGACACATGTTACCCTGCGTTTGCTTCCCTGAACCAACTCCCCGAAGTAGGGTGTTCTGGGTCAAGTGAACTGCCTCAACCAAGGAATGCCCTGCCTAGTTACGCCTCTGGGGCCTGTGGCTATTCCAACGCCTGCAGTGCCACAGGAAGCACGGGGCTGAAATCGCAGTAAGAACGCAAGCCGACTTTCTCTTGGAGGCAGGGTGACTTCCGGCAGGGCGGTCCTAGATGGAATGCGAGGCCGAGGGTTCTCTCAGGGCAGCTCAGACTAGGGCAAGGCGTAAGACCTCAAAGGCATGTGAGACGTGCCAGAAGTCTGTTGGTGAAAGTGTGGGTTTGGTGGGGAAACGAATCTGCTCCAGGAGAGAGTGCAGGGCGTCTCCCTACACTCGGCGTATGGAGAGCGGCTCCAAAGGGCTCCGGGCCTGGATGTTGCTCAGCAGACCCAGGGGTGCCCGGGAGTACTCCGTGTTCCAGCCTGGAACAGGGTGCCCCCGCGAGCCTCCCAGGTGTCCAGGAAAATCTACTGCCGTTCAAGACACGCAGAGCAGAGGCTACGGCCTCACGGAAACTGCTGCGCGGCTCTGCTTCTGCACCTCACGTCAGGGCCTTCCCTCCAGGCCTGTGCTCAATGTGGCTGTCCCGTTAGCGACGCAGCATTGCGAGATGCTGACGTTCTCCTCGAGCAGAGTGCCTTCAGGTACGAGGCCCGCGAAGTAGGCAAAGCAGAGTGTTTTCTCACGGCAGCTCTCACAAGGGCGACGACAAAGAGTTCCTGGGAGCTTCGGACTCACCAGAAATCTGGTTCTGAGGCCGTGTGAGGGCTCTGGAAATGGAGCTCTCCTCAAGGAACGTGCAGGGTGTTGCCCATCACTCGGCACGCACACAGGGCCTCCGAGGGGCAGAGCAATGGGCCTGGATGTTGCTCAGCCGGACCACGGCGTGGGGGGTGTCTGGAGGTCCTCAGTGACCTTGGAGGGAAATGGATGCACACCCGAGGGGCCTAGGAGTCCTCAAATGGGTAATTCCGTTAAAATAAACCCGAACGGTGACTAAGAACTCATGGAAACTGCTGCATGCCGCCCTTCCTGCCCGGCTACGCAGGGCCTAAACTGGAGGCAAATTCTCACGTTGAGTTTCCCTTTCGTTCTGGAGCTTGTCAGGCTAACCACCACCGCGGCCATGGAAGCACCGGGTTGAGACGGAGCAAACTCATTTTCTTCCCAGAAGCATTTCTACCGGGTTTCCAGGCCTGTCAACAGCAGGGGACATCAGGCAGCTTCAAGGCAGCATGAAGGCAGCCTTCCAAGTGGGAAAGCAAGGATAGTTCCAGCAGGCTCCCTTTTCCACGCGCACACTCAGCTTACCTCCCTGTGGTTTCTAACCAGTCCAAAGAGACACATGTTACCCTGCGTTTGCTTCCCTGAACCAACTCCCCGAAGTAGGGTGTTCTGGGTCAAGTGAACTGCCTCAACCAAGGAATGCCCTGCCTAGTTACGCCTCTGGGGCCTGTGGCTATTCCAACGCCTGCAGTGCCACAGGAAGCACGGGGCTGAAATCGCAGTAAGAACGCAAGCCGACTTTCTCTTGGAGGCAGGGTGACTTCCGGCAGGGCGGTCCTAGATGGAATGCGAGGCCGAGGGTTCTCTCAGGGCAGCTCAGACTAGGGCAAGGCGTAAGACCTCAAAGGCATGTGAGACGTGCCAGAAGTCTGTTGGTGAAAGTGTGGGTTTGGTGGGGAAACGAATCTGCTCCAGGAGAGAGTGCAGGGCGTCTCCCTACACTCGGCGTATGGAGAGCGGCTCCAAAGGGCTCCGGGCCTGGATGTTGCTCAGCAGACCCAGGGGTGCCCGGGAGTACTCCGTGTTCCAGCCTGGAACAGGGTGCCCCCGCGAGCCTCCCAGGTGTCCAGGAAAATCTACTGCCGTTCAACACACGCAGAGCAGAGGCTACGACCTCAGGGAAACTGCTGCGCGGCTCCGCTTCTGCACCTCACGTCAGGGCCTTCCCTCCAGGTCTGTGCTCAATCTGGCTGTCCCGTTAGCGACGCAGCATTGCGAGATGCTGACGTTCTCCTCGAGCAGAGTGCCTTCAGGTACGAGGCCCGCGAAGTAGGCAGAGTGTCTTCTCACGGCAGCTCTCACAAGGGCGACGACAAAGATTTCCTGGGAGCTTCGGATTCACCAGAAATCTGGTTCTGAGGCCGTGTGAGGCTCTGGAAATGGAGCTCTCCTCAAGGAACGTGCAGGGTGTTGCCCATCACTCGGCACGCACACAGGGCCTCCGAGGGGCAGAGCAATGGGCCTGGATGTTGCTCAGCCGGACCACGGCGTGGGGGGTGTCTGGAGGTCCTCAGTGACCTTGGAGGGAAATGGATGCACACCCGAGGGGCCTAGGAGTCCTCAAATGGGTAATTCCGTTAAAATAAACCCGAACGGTGACTAAGAACTCATGGAAACTGCTGCATGCCGCCCTTCCTGCCCGGCTACGCAGGGCCTAAACTGGAGGCAAATTCTCACGTTGAGTTTCCCTTTCGTTCTGGAGCTTGTCAGGCTAACCACCACCGCGGCCATGGAAGCACCGGGTTGAGACGGAGCAAACTCATTTTCTTCCCAGAAGCATTTCTACCGGGTTTCCAGGCCTGTCAACAGCAGGGGACATCAGGCAGCTTCAAGGCAGCATGAAGGCAGCCTTCCAAGTGGGAAAGCAAGGATAGTTCCAGCAGGCTCCCTTTTCCACGCGCACACTCAGCTTACCTCCCTGTGGTTTCTAACCAGTCCAAAGAGACACATGTTACCCTGCGTTTGCTTCCCTGAACCAACTCCCCGAAGTAGGGTGTTCTGGGTCAAGTGAACTGCCTCAACCAAGGAATGCCCTGCCTAGTTACGCCTCTGGGGCCTGTGGCTATTCCAACGCCTGCAGTGCCACAGGAAGCACGGGGCTGAAATCGCAGTAAGAACGCAAGCCGACTTTCTCTTGGAGGCAGGGTGACTTCCGGCAGGGCGGTCCTAGATGGAATGCGAGGCCGAGGGTTCTCTCAGGGCAGCTCAGACTAGGGCAAGGCGTAAGACCTCAAAGGCATGTGAGACGTGCCAGAAGTCTGTTGGTGAAAGTGTGGGTTTGGTGGGGAAACGAATCTGCTCCAGGAGAGAGTGCAGGGCGTCTCCCTACACTCGGCGTATGGAGAGCGGCTCCAAAGGGCTCCGGGCCTGGATGTTGCTCAGCAGACCCAGGGGTGCCCGGGAGTACTCCGTGTTCCAGCCTGGAACAGGGTGCCCCCGCGAGCCTCCCAGGTGTCCAGGAAAATCTACTGCCGTTCAAGACACGCAGAGCAGAGGCTACGGCCTCACGGAAACTGCTGCGCGGCTCTGCTTCTGCACCTCACGTCAGGGCCTTCCCTCCAGGCCTGTGCTCAATGTGGCTGTCCCGTTAGCGACGCAGCATTGCGAGATGCTGACGTTCTCCTCGAGCAGAGTGCCTTCAGGTACGAGGCCCGCGAAGTAGGCAAAGCAGAGTGTTTTCTCACGGCAGCTCTCACAAGGGCGACGACAAAGAGTTCCTGGGAGCTTCGGACTCACCAGAAATCTGGTTCTGAGGCCGTGTGAGGGCTCTGGAAATGGAGCTCTCCTCAAGGAACGTGCAGGGTGTTGCCCATCACTCGGCACGCACACAGGGCCTCCGAGGGGCAGAGCAATGGGCCTGGATGTTGCTCAGCCGGACCACGGCGTGGGGGGTGTCTGGAGGTCCTCAGTGACCTTGGAGGGAAATGGATGCACACCCGAGGGGCCTAGGAGTCCTCAAATGGGTAATTCCGTTAAAATAAACCCGAACGGTGACTAAGAACTCATGGAAACTGCTGCATGCCGCCCTTCCTGCCCGGCTACGCAGGGCCTAAACTGGAGGCAAATTCTCACGTTGAGTTTCCCTTTCGTTCTGGAGCTTGTCAGGCTAACCACCACCGCGGCCATGGAAGCACCGGGTTGAGACGGAGCAAACTCATTTTCTTCCCAGAAGCATTTCTACCGGGTTTCCAGGCCTGTCAACAGCAGGGGACATCAGGCAGCTTCAAGGCAGCATGAAGGCAGCCTTCCAAGTGGGAAAGCAAGGATAGTTCCAGCAGGCTCCCTTTTCCACGCGCACACTCAGCTTACCTCCCTGTGGTTTCTAACCAGTCCAAAGAGACACATGTTACCCTGCGTTTGCTTCCCTGAACCAACTCCCCGAAGTAGGGTGTTCTGGGTCAAGTGAACTGCCTCAACCAAGGAATGCCCTGCCTAGTTACGCCTCTGGGGCCTGTGGCTATTCCAACGCCTGCAGTGCCACAGGAAGCACGGGGCTGAAATCGCAGTAAGAACGCAAGCCGACTTTCTCTTGGAGGCAGGGTGACTTCCGGCAGGGCGGTCCTAGATGGAATGCGAGGCCGAGGGTTCTCTCAGGGCAGCTCAGACTAGGGCAAGGCGTAAGACCTCAAAGGCATGTGAGACGTGCCAGAAGTCTGTTGGTGAAAGTGTGGGTTTGGTGGGGAAACGAATCTGCTCCAGGAGAGAGTGCAGGGCGTCTCCCTACACTCGGCGTATGGAGAGCGGCTCCAAAGGGCTCCGGGCCTGGATGTTGCTCAGCAGACCCAGGGGTGCCCGGGAGTACTCCGTGTTCCAGCCTGGAACAGGGTGCCCCCGCGAGCCTCCCAGGTGTCCAGGAAAATCTACTGCCGTTCAAGACACGCAGAGCAGAGGCTACGGCCTCACGGAAACTGCTGCGCGGCTCTGCTTCTGCACCTCACGTCAGGGCCTTCCCTCCAGGCCTGTGCTCAATGTGGCTGTCCCGTTAGCGACGCAGCATTGCGAGATGCTGACGTTCTCCTCGAGCAGAGTGCCTTCAGGTACGAGGCCCGCGAAGTAGGCAAAGCAGAGTGTTTTCTCACGGCAGCTCTCACAAGGGCGACGACAAAGAGTTCCTGGGAGCTTCGGACTCACCAGAAATCTGGTTCTGAGGCCGTGTGAGGGCTCTGGAAATGGAGCTCTCCTCAAGGAACGTGCAGGGTGTTGCCCATCACTCGGCACGCACACAGGGCCTCCGAGGGGCAGAGCAATGGGCCTGGATGTTGCTCAGCCGGACCACGGCGTGGGGGGTGTCTGGAGGTCCTCAGTGACCTTGGAGGGAAATGGATGCACACCCGAGGGGCCTAGGAGTCCTCAAATGGGTAATTCCGTTAAAATAAACCCGAACGGTGACTAAGAACTCATGGAAACTGCTGCATGCCGCCCTTCCTGCCCGGCTACGCAGGGCCTAAACTGGAGGCAAATTCTCACGTTGAGTTTCCCTTTCGTTCTGGAGCTTGTCAGGCTAACCACCACCGCGGCCATGGAAGCACCGGGTTGAGACGGAGCAAACTCATTTTCTTCCCAGAAGCATTTCTACCGGGTTTCCAGGCCTGTCAACAGCAGGGGACATCAGGCAGCTTCAAGGCAGCATGAAGGCAGCCTTCCAAGTGGGAAAGCAAGGATAGTTCCAGCAGGCTCCCTTTTCCACGCGCACACTCAGCTTACCTCCCTGTGGTTTCTAACCAGTCCAAAGAGACACATGTTACCCTGCGTTTGCTTCCCTGAACCAACTCCCCGAAGTAGGGTGTTCTGGGTCAAGTGAACTGCCTCAACCAAGGAATGCCCTGCCTAGTTACGCCTCTGGGGTCTGTGGCTATTCCAACGCCTGCAGTGCCACAGGAAGCACGGGGCTGAAATCGCAGTAAGAACGCAAGCCGACTTTCTCTTGGAGGCAGGGTGACTTCCGGCAGGGCGGTCCTAGATGGAATGCGAGGCCGAGGGTTCTCTCAGGGCAGCTCAGACTAGGGCAAGGCGTAAGACCTCAAAGGCATGTGAGACGTGCCAGAAGTCTGTTGGTGAAAGTGTGGGTTTGGTGGGGAAACGAATCTGCTCCAGGAGAGAGTGCAGGGCGTCTCCCTACACTCGGCGTATGGAGAGCGGCTCCAAAGGGCTCCGGGCCTGGATGTTGCTCAGCAGACCCAGGGGTGCCCGGGAGTACTCCGTGTTCCAGCCTGGAACAGGGTGCCCCCGCGAGCCTCCCAGGTGTCCAGGAAAATCTACTGCCGTTCAAGACACGCAGAGCAGAGGCTACGGCCTCACGGAAACTGCTGCGCGGCTCTGCTTCTGCACCTCACGTCAGGGCCTTCCCTCCAGGCCTGTGCTCAATGTGGCTGTCCCGTTAGCGACGCAGCATTGCGAGATGCTGACGTTCTCCTCGAGCAGAGTGCCTTCAGGTACGAGGCCCGCGAAGTAGGCAGAGTGTTTTCTCACGGCAGCTCTCACAAGGGCGACGACAAAGAGTTCCTGGGAGCTTCGGACTCACCAGAAATCTGGTTCTGAGGCCGTGTGAGGGCTCTGGAAATGGAGCTCTCCTCAAGGAACGTGCAGGGTGTTGCCCATCACTCGGCACGCACACAGGGCCTCCGAGGGGCAGAGCAATGGGCCTGGATGTTGCTCAGCCGGACCACGGCGTGGGGGGTGTCTGGAGGTCCTCAGTGACCTTGGAGGGAAATGGATGCACACCCGAGGGGCCTAGGAGTCCTCAAATGGGTAATTCCGTTAAAATAAACCCGAACGGTGACTAAGAACTCATGGAAACTGCTGCATGCCGCCCTTCCTGCCCGGCTACGCAGGGCCTAAACTGGAGGCAAATTCTCACGTTGAGTTTCCCTTTCGTTCTGGAGCTTGTCAGGCTAACCACCACCGCGGCCATGGAAGCACCGGGTTGAGACGGAGCAAACTCATTTTCTTCCCAGAAGCATTTCTACCGGGTTTCCAGGCCTGTCAACAGCAGGGGACATCAGGCAGCTTCAAGGCAGCATGAAGGCAGCCTTCCAAGTGGGAAAGCAAGGATAGTTCCAGCAGGCTCCCTTTTCCACGCGCACACTCAGCTTACCTCCCTGTGGTTTCTAACCAGTCCAAAGAGACACATGTTACCCTGCGTTTGCTTCCCTGAACCAACTCCCCGAAGTAGGGTGTTCTGGGTCAAGTGAACTGCCTCAACCAAGGAATGCCCTGCCTAGTTACGCCTCTGGGGCCTGTGGCTATTCCAACGCCTGCAGTGCCACAGGAAGCACGGGGCTGAAATCGCAGTAAGAACGCAAGCCGACTTTCTCTTGGAGGCAGGGTGACTTCCGGCAGGGCGGTCCTAGATGGAATGCGAGGCCGAGGGTTCTCTCAGGGCAGCTCAGACTAGGGCAAGGCGTAAGACCTCAAAGGCATGTGAGACGTGCCAGAAGTCTGTTGGTGAAAGTGTGGGTTTGGTGGGGAAACGAATCTGCTCCAGGAGAGAGTGCAGGGCGTCTCCCTACACTCGGCGTATGGAGAGCGGCTCCAAAGGGCTCCGGGCCTGGATGTTGCTCAGCAGACCCAGGGGTGCCCGGGAGTACTCCGTGTTCCAGCCTGGAACAGGGTGCCCCCGCGAGCCTCCCAGGTGTCCAGGAAAATCTACTGCCGTTCAAGACACGCAGAGCAGAGGCTACGGCCTCACGGAAACTGCTGCGCGGCTCTGCTTCTGCACCTCACGTCAGGGCCTTCCCTCCAGGCCTGTGCTCAATGTGGCTGTCCCGTTAGCGACGCAGCATTGCGAGATGCTGACGTTCTCCTCGAGCAGAGTGCCTTCAGGTACGAGGCCCGCGAAGTAGGCAGAGTGTTTTCTCACGGCAGCTCTCACAAGGGCGACGACAAAGAGTTCCTGGGAGCTTCGGACTCACCAGAAATCTGGTTCTGAGGCCGTGTGAGGGCTCTGGAAATGGAGCTCTCCTCAAGGAACGTGCAGGGTGTTGCCCATCACTCGGCACGCACACAGGGCCTCCGAGGGGCAGAGCAATGGGCCTGGATGTTGCTCAGCCGGACCACGGCGTGGGGGGTGTCTGGAGGTCCTCAGTGACCTTGGAGGGAAATGGATGCACACCCGAGGGGCCTAGGAGTCCTCAAATGGGTAATTCCGTTAAAATAAACCCGAACGGTGACTAAGAACTCATGGAAACTGCTGCATGCCGCCCTTCCTGCCCGGCTACGCAGGGCCTAAACTGGAGGCAAATTCTCACGTTGAGTTTCCCTTTCGTTCTGGAGCTTGTCAGGCTAACCACCACCGCGGCCATGGAAGCACCGGGTTGAGACGGAGCAAACTCATTTTCTTCCCAGAAGCATTTCTACCGGGTTTCCAGGCCTGTCAACAGCAGGGGACATCAGGCAGCTTCAAGGCAGCATGAAGGCAGCCTTCCAAGTGGGAAAGCAAGGATAGTTCCAGCAGGCTCCCTTTTCCACGCGCACACTCAGCTTACCTCCCTGTGGTTTCTAACCAGTCCAAAGAGACACATGTTACCCTGCGTTTGCTTCCCTGAACCAACTCCCCGAAGTAGGGTGTTCTGGGTCAAGTGAACTGCCTCAACCAAGGAATGCCCTGCCTAGTTACGCCTCTGGGGCCTGTGGCTATTCCAACGCCTGCAGTGCCACAGGAAGCACGGGGCTGAAATCGCAGTAAGAACGCAAGCCGACTTTCTCTTGGAGGCAGGGTGACTTCCGGCAGGGCGGTCCTAGATGGAATGCGAGGCCGAGGGTTCTCTCAGGGCAGCTCAGACTAGGGCAAGGCGTAAGACCTCAAAGGCATGTGAGACGTGCCAGAAGTCTGTTGGTGAAAGTGTGGGTTTGGTGGGGAAACGAATCTGCTCCAGGAGAGAGTGCAGGGCGTCTCCCTACACTCGGCGTATGGAGAGCGGCTCCAAAGGGCTCCGGGCCTGGATGTTGCTCAGCAGACCCAGGGGTGCCCGGGAGTACTCCGTGTTCCAGCCTGGAACAGGGTGCCCCCGCGAGCCTCCCAGGTGTCCAGGAAAATCTACTGCCGTTCAACACAGGCAGAGCAGAGGCTACGACCTCAGGGAAACTGCTGCGCGGCTCCGCTTCTGCACCTCACGTCAGGGCCTTCCCTCCAGGTCTGTGCTCAATCTGGCTGTCCCGTTAGCGACGCAGCATTGCGAGATGCTGACGTTCTCCTCGAGCAGAGTGCCTTCAGGTACGAGGCCCGCGAAGTAGGCAGAGTGTCTTCTCACGGCAGCTCTCACAAGGGCGACGACAAAGATTTCCTGGGAGCTTCGGATTCACCAGAAATCTGGTTCTGAGGCCGTGTGAGGCTCTGGAAATGGAGCTCTCCTCAAGGAACGTGCAGGGTGTTGCCCATCACTCGGCACGCACACAGGGCCTCCGAGGGGCAGAGCAATGGGCCTGGATGTTGCTCAGCCGGACCACGGCGTGGGGGGTGTCTGGAGGTCCTCAGTGACCTTGGAGGGAAATGGATGCACACCCGAGGGGCCTAGGAGTCCTCAAATGGGTAATTCCGTTAAAATAAACCCGAACGGTGACTAAGAACTCATGGAAACTGCTGCATGCCGCCCTTCCTGCCCGGCTACGCAGGGCCTAAACTGGAGGCAAATTCTCACGTTGAGTTTCCCTTTCGTTCTGGAGCTTGTCAGGCTAACCACCACCGCGGCCATGGAAGCACCGGGTTGAGACGGAGCAAACTCATTTTCTTCCCAGAAGCATTTCTACCGGGTTTCCAGGCCTGTCAACAGCAGGGGACATCAGGCAGCTTCAAGGCAGCATGAAGGCAGCCTTCCAAGTGGGAAAGCAAGGATAGTTCCAGCAGGCTCCCGTTTCCACGCGCACACTCAGCTTACCTCCCTGTGGTTTCTAACCAGTCCAAAGAGACACATGTTACCCTGCGTTTGCTTCCCTGAACCAACTCCCCGAAGTAGGGTGTTCTGGGTCAAGTGAACTGCCTCAACCAAGGAATGCCCTGCCTAGTTACGCCTCTGGGGCCTGTGGCTATTCCAACGCCTGCAGTGCCACAGGAAGCACGGGGCTGAAATCGCAGTAAGAACGCAAGCCGACTTTCTCTTGGAGGCAGGGTGACTTCCGGCAGGGCGGTCCTAGATGGAATGCGAGGCCGAGGGTTCTCTCAGGGCAGCTCAGACTAGGGCAAGGCGTAAGACCTCAAAGGCATGTGAGACGTGCCAGAAGTCTGTTGGTGAAAGTGTGGGTTTGGTGGGGAAACGAATCTGCTCCAGGAGAGAGTGCAGGGCGTCTCCCTACACTCGGCGTATGGAGAGCGGCTCCAAAGGGCTCCGGGCCTGGATGTTGCTCAGCAGACCCAGGGGTGCCCGGGAGTACTCCGTGTTCCAGCCTGGAACAGGGTGCCCCCGCGAGCCTCCCAGGTGTCCAGGAAAATCTACTGCCGTTCAAGACACGCAGAGCAGAGGCTACGGCCTCACGGAAACTGCTGCGCGGCTCTGCTTCTGCACCTCACGTCAGGGCCTTCCCTCCAGGCCTGTGCTCAATGTGGCTGTCCCGTTAGCGACGCAGCATTGCGAGATGCTGACGTTCTCCTCGAGCAGAGTGCCTTCAGGTACGAGGCCCGCGAAGTAGGCAAAGCAGAGTGTTTTCTCACGGCAGCTCTCACAAGGGCGACGACAAAGAGTTCCTGGGAGCTTCGGACTCACCAGAAATCTGGTTCTGAGGCCGTGTGAGGGCTCTGGAAATGGAGCTCTCCTCAAGGAACGTGCAGGGTGTTGCCCATCACTCGGCACGCACACAGGGCCTCCGAGGGGCAGAGCAATGGGCCTGGATGTTGCTCAGCCGGACCACGGCGTGGGGGGTGTCTGGAGGTCCTCAGTGACCTTGGAGGGAAATGGATGCACACCCGAGGGGCCTAGGAGTCCTCAAATGGGTAATTCCGTTAAAATAAACCCGAACGGTGACTAAGAACTCATGGAAACTGCTGCATGCCGCCCTTCCTGCCCGGCTACGCAGGGCCTAAACTGGAGGCAAATTCTCACGTTGAGTTTCCCTTTCGTTCTGGAGCTTGTCAGGCTAACCACCACCGCGGCCATGGAAGCACCGGGTTGAGACGGAGCAAACTCATTTTCTTCCCAGAAGCATTTCTACCGGGTTTCCAGGCCTGTCAACAGCAGGGGACATCAGGCAGCTTCAAGGCAGCATGAAGGCAGCCTTCCAAGTGGGAAAGCAAGGATAGTTCCAGCAGGCTCCCTTTTCCACGCGCACACTCAGCTTACCTCCCTGTGGTTTCTAACCAGTCCAAAGAGACACATGTTACCCTGCGTTTGCTTCCCTGAACCAACTCCCCGAAGTAGGGTGTTCTGGGTCAAGTGAACTGCCTCAACCAAGGAATGCCCTGCCTAGTTACGCCTCTGGGGCCTGTGGCTATTCCAACGCCTGCAGTGCCACAGGAAGCACGGGGCTGAAATCGCAGTAAGAACGCAAGCCGACTTTCTCTTGGAGGCAGGGTGACTTCCGGCAGGGCGGTCCTAGATGGAATGCGAGGCCGAGGGTTCTCTCAGGGCAGCTCAGACTAGGGCAAGGCGTAAGACCTCAAAGGCATGTGAGACGTGCCAGAAGTCTGTTGGTGAAAGTGTGGGTTTGGTGGGGAAACGAATCTGCTCCAGGAGAGAGTGCAGGGCGTCTCCCTACACTCGGCGTATGGAGAGCGGCTCCAAAGGGCTCCGGGCCTGGATGTTGCTCAGCAGACCCAGGGGTGCCCGGGAGTACTCCGTGTTCCAGCCTGGAACAGGGTGCCCCCGCGAGCCTCCCAGGTGTCCAGGAAAATCTACTGCCGTTCAAGACACGCAGAGCAGAGGCTACGGCCTCACGGAAACTGCTGCGCGGCTCTGCTTCTGCACCTCACGTCAGGGCCTTCCCTCCAGGCCTGTGCTCAATGTGGCTGTCCCGTTAGCGACGCAGCATTGCGAGATGCTGACGTTCTCCTCGAGCAGAGTGCCTTCAGGTACGAGGCCCGCGAAGTAGGCAAAGCAGAGTGTTTTCTCACGGCAGCTCTCACAAGGGCGACGACAAAGAGTTCCTGGGAGCTTCGGACTCACCAGAAATCTGGTTCTGAGGCCGTGTGAGGGCTCTGGAAATGGAGCTCTCCTCAAGGAACGTGCAGGGTGTTGCCCATCACTCGGCACGCACACAGGGCCTCCGAGGGGCAGAGCAATGGGCCTGGATGTTGCTCAGCCGGACCACGGCGTGGGGGGTGTCTGGAGGTCCTCAGTGACCTTGGAGGGAAATGGATGCACACCCGAGGGGCCTAGGAGTCCTCAAATGGGTAATTCCGTTAAAATAAACCCGAACGGTGACTAAGAACTCATGGAAACTGCTGCATGCCGCCCTTCCTGCCCGGCTACGCAGGGCCTAAACTGGAGGCAAATTCTCACGTTGAGTTTCCCTTTCGTTCTGGAGCTTGTCAGGCTAACCACCACCGCGGCCATGGAAGCACCGGGTTGAGACGGAGCAAACTCATTTTCTTCCCAGAAGCATTTCTACCGGGTTTCCAGGCCTGTCAACAGCAGGGGACATCAGGCAGCTTCAAGGCAGCATGAAGGCAGCCTTCCAAGTGGGAAAGCAAGGATAGTTCCAGCAGGCTCCCTTTTCCACGCGCACACTCAGCTTACCTCCCTGTGGTTTCTAACCAGTCCAAAGAGACACATGTTACCCTGCGTTTGCTTCCCTGAACCAACTCCCCGAAGTAGGGTGTTCTGGGTCAAGTGAACTGCCTCAACCAAGGAATGCCCTGCCTAGTTACGCCTCTGGGGCCTGTGGCTATTCCAACGCCTGCAGTGCCACAGGAAGCACGGGGCTGAAATCGCAGTAAGAACGCAAGCCGACTTTCTCTTGGAGGCAGGGTGACTTCCGGCAGGGCGGTCCTAGATGGAATGCGAGGCCGAGGGTTCTCTCAGGGCAGCTCAGACTAGGGCAAGGCGTAAGACCTCAAAGGCATGTGAGACGTGCCAGAAGTCTGTTGGTGAAAGTGTGGGTTTGGTGGGGAAACGAATCTGCTCCAGGAGAGAGTGCAGGGCGTCTCCCTACACTCGGCGTATGGAGAGCGGCTCCAAAGGGCTCCGGGCCTGGATGTTGCTCAGCAGACCCAGGGGTGCCCGGGAGTACTCCGTGTTCCAGCCTGGAACAGGGTGCCCCCGCGAGCCTCCCAGGTGTCCAGGAAAATCTACTGCCGTTCAAGACACGCAGAGCAGAGGCTACGGCCTCACGGAAACTGCTGCGCGGCTCTGCTTCTGCACCTCACGTCAGGGCCTTCCCTCCAGGCCTGTGCTCAATGTGGCTGTCCCGTTAGCGACGCAGCATTGCGAGATGCTGACGTTCTCCTCGAGCAGAGTGCCTTCAGGTACGAGGCCCGCGAAGTAGGCAGAGTGTTTTCTCACGGCAGCTCTCACAAGGGCGACGACAAAGAGTTCCTGGGAGCTTCGGACTCACCAGAAATCTGGTTCTGAGGCCGTGTGAGGGCTCTGGAAATGGAGCTCTCCTCAAGGAACGTGCAGGGTGTTGCCCATCACTCGGCACGCACACAGGGCCTCCGAGGGGCAGAGCAATGGGCCTGGATGTTGCTCAGCCGGACCACGGCGTGGGGGGTGTCTGGAGGTCCTCAGTGACCTTGGAGGGAAATGGATGCACACCCGAGGGGCCTAGGAGTCCTCAAATGGGTAATTCCGTTAAAATAAACCCGAACGGTGACTAAGAACTCATGGAAACTGCTGCATGCCGCCCTTCCTGCCCGGCTACGCAGGGCCTAAACTGGAGGCAAATTCTCACGTTGAGTTTCCCTTTCGTTCTGGAGCTTGTCAGGCTAACCACCACCGCGGCCATGGAAGCACCGGGTTGAGACGGAGCAAACTCATTTTCTTCCCAGAAGCATTTCTACCGGGTTTCCAGGCCTGTCAACAGCAGGGGACATCAGGCAGCTTCAAGGCAGCATGAAGGCAGCCTTCCAAGTGGGAAAGCAAGGATAGTTCCAGCAGGCTCCCTTTTCCACGCGCACACTCAGCTTACCTCCCTGTGGTTTCTAACCAGTCCAAAGAGACACATGTTACCCTGCGTTTGCTTCCCTGAACCAACTCCCCGAAGTAGGGTGTTCTGGGTCAAGTGAACTGCCTCAACCAAGGAATGCCCTGCCTAGTTACGCCTCTGGGGCCTGTGGCTATTCCAACGCCTGCAGTGCCACAGGAAGCACGGGGCTGAAATCGCAGTAAGAACGCAAGCCGACTTTCTCTTGGAGGCAGGGTGACTTCCGGCAGGGCGGTCCTAGATGGAATGCGAGGCCGAGGGTTCTCTCAGGGCAGCTCAGACTAGGGCAAGGCGTAAGACCTCAAAGGCATGTGAGACGTGCCAGAAGTCTGTTGGTGAAAGTGTGGGTTTGGTGGGGAAACGAATCTGCTCCAGGAGAGAGTGCAGGGCGTCTCCCTACACTCGGCGTATGGAGAGCGGCTCCAAAGGGCTCCGGGCCTGGATGTTGCTCAGCAGACCCAGGGGTGCCCGGGAGTACTCCGTGTTCCAGCCTGGAACAGGGTGCCCCCGCGAGCCTCCCAGGTGTCCAGGAAAATCTACTGCCGTTCAAGACACGCAGAGCAGAGGCTACGGCCTCACGGAAACTGCTGCGCGGCTCTGCTTCTGCACCTCACGTCAGGGCCTTCCCTCCAGGCCTGTGCTCAATGTGGCTGTCCCGTTAGCGACGCAGCATTGCGAGATGCTGACGTTCTCCTCGAGCAGAGTGCCTTCAGGTACGAGGCCCGCGAAGTAGGCAGAGTGTTTTCTCACGGCAGCTCTCACAAGGGCGACGACAAAGAGTTCCTGGGAGCTTCGGACTCACCAGAAATCTGGTTCTGAGGCCGTGTGAGGGCTCTGGAAATGGAGCTCTCCTCAAGGAACGTGCAGGGTGTTGCCCATCACTCGGCACGCACACAGGGCCTCCGAGGGGCAGAGCAATGGGCCTGGATGTTGCTCAGCCGGACCACGGCGTGGGGGGTGTCTGGAGGTCCTCAGTGACCTTGGAGGGAAATGGATGCACACCCGAGGGGCCTAGGAGTCCTCAAATGGGTAATTCCGTTAAAATAAACCCGAACGGTGACTAAGAACTCATGGAAACTGCTGCATGCCGCCCTTCCTGCCCGGCTACGCAGGGCCTAAACTGGAGGCAAATTCTCACGTTGAGTTTCCCTTTCGTTCTGGAGCTTGTCAGGCTAACCACCACCGCGGCCATGGAAGCACCGGGTTGAGACGGAGCAAACTCATTTTCTTCCCAGAAGCATTTCTACCGGGTTTCCAGGCCTGTCAACAGCAGGGGACATCAGGCAGCTTCAAGGCAGCATGAAGGCAGCCTTCCAAGTGGGAAAGCAAGGATAGTTCCAGCAGGCTCCCTTTTCCACGCGCACACTCAGCTTACCTCCCTGTGGTTTCTAACCAGTCCAAAGAGACACATGTTACCCTGCGTTTGCTTCCCTGAACCAACTCCCCGAAGTAGGGTGTTCTGGGTCAAGTGAACTGCCTCAACCAAGGAATGCCCTGCCTAGTTACGCCTCTGGGGCCTGTGGCTATTCCAACGCCTGCAGTGCCACAGGAAGCACGGGGCTGAAATCGCAGTAAGAACGCAAGCCGACTTTCTCTTGGAGGCAGGGTGACTTCCGGCAGGGCGGTCCTAGATGGAATGCGAGGCCGAGGGTTCTCTCAGGGCAGCTCAGACTAGGGCAAGGCGTAAGACCTCAAAGGCATGTGAGACGTGCCAGAAGTCTGTTGGTGAAAGTGTGGGTTTGGTGGGGAAACGAATCTGCTCCAGGAGAGAGTGCAGGGCGTCTCCCTACACTCGGCGTATGGAGAGCGGCTCCAAAGGGCTCCGGGCCTGGATGTTGCTCAGCAGACCCAGGGGTGCCCGGGAGTACTCCGTGTTCCAGCCTGGAACAGGGTGCCCCCGCGAGCCTCCCAGGTGTCCAGGAAAATCTACTGCCGTTCAACACAGGCAGAGCAGAGGCTACGACCTCAGGGAAACTGCTGCGCGGCTCCGCTTCTGCACCTCACGTCAGGGCCTTCCCTCCAGGTCTGTGCTCAATCTGGCTGTCCCGTTAGCGACGCAGCATTGCGAGATGCTGACGTTCTCCTCGAGCAGAGTGCCTTCAGGTACGAGGCCCGCGAAGTAGGCAGAGTGTCTTCTCACGGCAGCTCTCACAAGGGCGACGACAAAGATTTCCTGGGAGCTTCGGATTCACCAGAAATCTGGTTCTGAGGCCGTGTGAGGCTCTGGAAATGGAGCTCTCCTCAAGGAACGTGCAGGGTGTTGCCCATCACTCGGCACGCACACAGGGCCTCCGAGGGGCAGAGCAATGGGCCTGGATGTTGCTCAGCCGGACCACGGCGTGGGGGGTGTCTGGAGGTCCTCAGTGACCTTGGAGGGAAATGGATGCACACCCGAGGGGCCTAGGAGTCCTCAAATGGGTAATTCCGTTAAAATAAACCCGAACGGTGACTAAGAACTCATGGAAACTGCTGCATGCCGCCCTTCCTGCCCGGCTACGCAGGGCCTAAACTGGAGGCAAATTCTCACGTTGAGTTTCCCTTTCGTTCTGGAGCTTGTCAGGCTAACCACCACCGCGGCCATGGAAGCACCGGGTTGAGACGGAGCAAACTCATTTTCTTCCCAGAAGCATTTCTACCGGGTTTCCAGGCCTGTCAACAGCAGGGGACATCAGGCAGCTTCAAGGCAGCATGAAGGCAGCCTTCCAAGTGGGAAAGCAAGGATAGTTCCAGCAGGCTCCCTTTTCCACGCGCACACTCAGCTTACCTCCCTGTGGTTTCTAACCAGTCCAAAGAGACACATGTTACCCTGCGTTTGCTTCCCTGAACCAACTCCCCGAAGTAGGGTGTTCTGGGTCAAGTGAACTGCCTCAACCAAGGAATGCCCTGCCTAGTTACGCCTCTGGGGCCTGTGGCTATTCCAACGCCTGCAGTGCCACAGGAAGCACGGGGCTGAAATCGCAGTAAGAACGCAAGCCGACTTTCTCTTGGAGGCAGGGTGACTTCCGGCAGGGCGGTCCTAGATGGAATGCGAGGCCGAGGGTTCTCTCAGGGCAGCTCAGACTAGGGCAAGGCGTAAGACCTCAAAGGCATGTGAGACGTGCCAGAAGTCTGTTGGTGAAAGTGTGGGTTTGGTGGGGAAACGAATCTGCTCCAGGAGAGAGTGCAGGGCGTCTCCCTACACTCGGCGTATGGAGAGCGGCTCCAAAGGGCTCCGGGCCTGGATGTTGCTCAGCAGACCCAGGGGTGCCCGGGAGTACTCCGTGTTCCAGCCTGGAACAGGGTGCCCCCGCGAGCCTCCCAGGTGTCCAGGAAAATCTACTGCCGTTCAAGACACGCAGA
Organism: Pseudorca crassidens; assembly: GCF_039906515.1. Lineage (NCBI taxonomy): Eukaryota > Metazoa > Chordata > Mammalia > Artiodactyla > Delphinidae > Pseudorca > Pseudorca crassidens. The sequence goes on along the minus strand of NW_027136177.1, from coordinate 2,911 downwards.
GCAGAGGCTACGGCCTCACGGAAACTGCTGCGCGGCTCTGCTTCTGCACCTCACGTCAGGGCCTTCCCTCCAGGCCTGTGCTCAATGTGGCTGTCCCGTTAGCGACGCAGCATTGCGAGATGCTGACGTTCTCCTCGAGCAGAGTGCCTTCAGGTACGAGGCCCGCGAAGTAGGCAAAGCAGAGTGTTTTCTCACGGCAGCTCTCACAAGGGCGACGACAAAGAGTTCCTGGGAGCTTCGGACTCACCAGAAATCTGGTTCTGAGGCCGTGTGAGGGCTCTGGAAATGGAGCTCTCCTCAAGGAACGTGCAGGGTGTTGCCCATCACTCGGCACGCACACAGGGCCTCCGAGGGGCAGAGCAATGGGCCTGGATGTTGCTCAGCCGGACCACGGCGTGGGGGGTGTCTGGAGGTCCTCAGTGACCTTGGAGGGAAATGGATGCACACCCGAGGGGCCTAGGAGTCCTCAAATGGGTAATTCCGTTAAAATAAACTCGAACGGTGACTAAGAACTCATGGAAACTGCTGCATGCCGCCCTTCCTGCCCGGCTACGCAGGGCCTAAACTGGAGGCAAATTCTCACGTTGAGTTTCCCTTTCGTTCTGGAGCTTGTCAGGCTAACCACCACCGCGGCCATGGAAGCACCGGGTTGAGACGGAGCAAACTCATTTTCTTCCCAGAAGCATTTCTACCGGGTTTCCAGGCCTGTCAACAGCAGGGGACATCAGGCAGCTTCAAGGCAGCATGAAGGCAGCCTTCCAAGTGGGAAAGCAAGGATAGTTCCAGCAGGCTCCCTTTTCCACGCGCACACTCAGCTTACCTCCCTGTGGTTTCTAACCAGTCCAAAGAGACACATGTTACCCTGCGTTTGCTTCCCTGAACCAACTCCCCGAAGTAGGGTGTTCTGGGTCAAGTGAACTGCCTCAACCAAGGAATGCCCTGCCTAGTTACGCCTCTGGGGCCTGTGGCTATTCCAACGCCTGCAGTGCCACAGGAAGCACGGGGCTGAAATCGCAGTAAGAACGCAAGCCGACTTTCTCTTGGAGGCAGGGTGACTTCCGGCAGGGCGGTCCTAGATGGAATGCGAGGCCGAGGGTTCTCTCAGGGCAGCTCAGACTAGGGCAAGGCGTAAGACCTCAAAGGCATGTGAGACGTGCCAGAAGTCTGTTGGTGAAAGTGTGGGTTTGGTGGGGAAACGAATCTGCTCCAGGAGAGAGTGCAGGGCGTCTCCCTACACTCGGCGTATGGAGAGCGGCTCCAAAGGGCTCCGGGCCTGGATGTTGCTCAGCAGACCCAGGGGTGCCCGGGAGTACTCCGTGTTCCAGCCTGGAACAGGGTGCCCCCGCGAGCCTCCCAGGTGTCCAGGAAAATCTACTGCCGTTCAAGACACGCAGAGCAGAGGCTACGGCCTCACGGAAACTGCTGCGCGGCTCTGCTTCTGCACCTCACGTCAGGGCCTTCCCTCCAGGCCTGTGCTCAATGTGGCTGTCCCGTTAGCGACGCAGCATTGCGAGATGCTGACGTTCTCCTCGAGCAGAGTGCCTTCAGGTACGAGGCCCGCGAAGTAGGCAAAGCAGAGTGTTTTCTCACGGCAGCTCTCACAAGGGCGACGACAAAGAGTTCCTGGGAGCTTCGGACTCACCAGAAATCTGGTTCTGAGGCCGTGTGAGGGCTCTGGAAATGGAGCTCTCCTCAAGGAACGTGCAGGGTGTTGCCCATCACTCGGCACGCACACAGGGCCTCCGAGGGGCAGAGCAATGGGCCTGGATGTTGCTCAGCCGGACCACGGCGTGGGGGGTGTCTGGAGGTCCTCAGTGACCTTGGAGGGAAATGGATGCACACCCGAGGGGCCTAGGAGTCCTCAAATGGGTAATTCCGTTAAAATAAACCCGAACGGTGACTAAGAACTCATGGAAACTGCTGCATGCCGCCCTTCCTGCCCGGCTACGCAGGGCCTAAACTGGAGGCAAATTCTCACGTTGAGTTTCCCTTTCGTTCTGGAGCTTGTCAGGCTAACCACCACCGCGGCCATGGAAGCACCGGGTTGAGACGGAGCAAACTCATTTTCTTCCCAGAAGCATTTCTACCGGGTTTCCAGGCCTGTCAACAGCAGGGGACATCAGGCAGCTTCAAGGCAGCATGAAGGCAGCCTTCCAAGTGGGAAAGCAAGGATAGTTCCAGCAGGCTCCCTTTTCCACGCGCACACTCAGCTTACCTCCCTGTGGTTTCTAACCAGTCCAAAGAGACACATGTTACCCTGCGTTTGCTTCCCTGAACCAACTCCCCGAAGTAGGGTGTTCTGGGTCAAGTGAACTGCCTCAACCAAGGAATGCCCTGCCTAGTTACGCCTCTGGGGCCTGTGGCTATTCCAACGCCTGCAGTGCCACAGGAAGCACGGGGCTGAAATCGCAGTAAGAACGCAAGCCGACTTTCTCTTGGAGGCAGGGTGACTTCCGGCAGGGCGGTCCTAGATGGAATGCGAGGCCGAGGGTTCTCTCAGGGCAGCTCAGACTAGGGCAAGGCGTAAGACCTCAAAGGCATGTGAGACGTGCCAGAAGTCTGTTGGTGAAAGTGTGGGTTTGGTGGGGAAACGAATCTGCTCCAGGAGAGAGTGCAGGGCGTCTCCCTACACTCGGCGTATGGAGAGCGGCTCCAAAGGGCTCCGGGCCTGGATGTTGCTCAGCAGACCCAGGGGTGCCCGGGAGTACTCCGTGTTCCAGCCTGGAACAGGGTGCCCCCGCGAGCCTCCCAGGTGTCCAGGAAAATCTACTGCCGTTCAAGACACGCAGAGCAGAGGCTACGGCCTCACGGAAACTGCTGCGCGGCTCTGCTTCTGCACCTCACGTCAGGGCCTTCCCTCCAGGCCTGTGCTCAATGTGGCTGTCCCGTTAGCGACGCAGCATTGCGAGAT